>NC_081200.1:9271866-9514366 GCF_902713425.1 Acipenser ruthenus | reverse complement strand
ATGTAGTTTCTCTCTCCTCGCTCTCTCCGCTCCCCGTACTCTCCTCTGTACACTCTTCCCGCAGCACGGAGAGCTGCGGGTTCTTATACTCTGGCCGAGGGGTTAACTAGCTGTTAATTATCTTATTACCCCTCGACCACAGTCTGCACGAGTCTAGTAAGGATGTGTGACTGTCAGCTAGTTAAATAATCAGTAGCTGATCAGCCACGCATCCTCACAAAGTTTTTAAAAATACAAAAACAATAATAAAAGACGCGACGCTTTTATCCACGCCGCGAACAATAATACAAAAACAGTGTACAAATATATAGGGGCAGGACACTCCGCCACAAGCAAATACAGTGATCTATTCAGTTTTGCTTCTAAGTCAGGCTCTTATTTGCTTTACCCAAAATGGTTGGCAAAGAAACAGCATACCTAGGGGTCCCGTCCAATTGAAGATGTCATATAAGTAAAAAAATGTTATTTTACACATATGTTATGTTAGATTAATGATTTTAATAATCTTGGTACACAAATAGCCTTGTCTTAATTATCTAAACATTGGAAGTATTTAGGTCTGATGTTGTTTCAATCAATTTTAACTCTGCAATGTTGGACAACAATATCCTAACCAGAGGCATCATGCCTTGACATGGGCTTCTTTAGAACTTATGATGCAACTATCAGTATATAGCAGATACATTCATGGAGTACCGTAGCTGTTCTAAGAATGAGCATGGCCAAGTAACCATCGACAAAAAACACAACAACAATGCTATAATATTTGGAACAGTGCAATGTGTTTAGCCATTCTGAGTGCAAGACAAATTCCAAAATGATCAGACCACACTGTCAAATTTATAGGATTTGTATCTTAGCTCAATACAATACAGAAGAAACTTATTTAAAAACAAATCATGACGATTAATAACTACAGTTTTGTATATCAGATTAAAGAGAAACCGCAAGTTATTAAAACAAATAGTGGTATAAACTGCTAAAGGAAAAGTATTTCAGTAAATACAATGTCCAATTTCCGTTCTAACAGAACATTAGGTCCAACTGTTTTGCTTTGTTCTCATTTGTAGCTTGTGTTGTGGCAGTCACATCACTTCATAAAAGTATTGGTATTTATGGGTAGGTTTTTTGGTTTTTTTTTTTTTTCAAGCAGCCCAATTTATTGTGGCAGAAGTTTCAAGCAGTGCAGAAAGCAACACAGGATAATTGAATACCAAAAAAAACAGAGGTCAGCAGTTGTTTAAGTAACAGTCCCAAATGGAAATAGTGGAAAGCACAACATGTGCCAATTTCTGTACAATTGTATTTAACATGAGTCAGTGCGGATAAGCTAGTTGTGTCATTTGTCATATTTGATATAAATCATCCAAAGGTCAAAGGTCTTCATTCATCATGCACTTTTTCTGTGTATTCATTGCCTGCATTTCTAAACAAGCAATGAGTTTCTGTGGTAATTAAATTCTCATCCCAGTTGACCCTGATTGTTGTTAAGAGTTCATTTGCTCCGAATTCAAATATAAAAACGGGTTTGGCGTCATCTGGGTAATGTGGGTAATAGTTCACAAGAAACTTTTGACTATCGTGATCGCTTCACAAAGTAATTAAGACACCGTGAAACCAGGTCCTGCACAGAGTTAACATGGGCCTCTATGAAATGTAGGTTGATGAAAATGTGCCATAGTTAAGAATCCTAGCTATTTTCCACTCCAAATAAAAATCCATTCAAAGCAAGGTTTACATACAATGTATCAATGTGATTAATTACAATGCAATACTGGGCAACTCGGAGAATTCTGTTTACAGAATACTAACTGTTTCATACACAAATCTTAAGACTACTCCCAGTTCAAACCAATGATGCATAAAACAGGTATTTGCCTACAGATATTAACCTAATGTCTACAACAATTTACAGCAATAACGTTAGGTTACTTACCGTAACCCTGGTTCACTGAAAGAGAAGACGACCACCAAAACATTACTTATGGGATATACCGTCCTACTGGAAGGTATTCATGAGCTCTTTATGTCAGAGCCACCGACAGGCCCCTTCCTGGGGTGACGTCCTCAATCCCGCCTACCGAGGGATTAAATAGTCAGCCCACAGAAGTCATGTTCTCTTTTTGCATCAAACCTGTGAGGGCGACCGATGTGACCTCACTGGTTGGTGATCCTCTTCTCTTTCAGGGAACCAGGGTTACAGTAAGTAACCTAACATTCCCTTTCAATTCGAAGACGACCACCAAAACATTACTTATGGGAAAGTATACCACAGCCGTCGTGAGGGAGAAGGAACGGCAGCATATGAGGGACGACTCAGAACCACATAACCCAAGGTTAGCAGTGCGAGCATGCAACCTCAAGGACCCTCATGCCTAAGGAAGGCAAGGAAGGATCTATCACGTTAAGGCGACAGAACCTGGAGAAAGTATGTGGCGTAGCCCAGCTAGCCACAGTACAGATATCGGACAGCGAGGCCCCTCTCAAGAGGGCCCAAGATGTAGCCAACCCTCTGGTAGAATGCACGGCTACCCTCCCAGGTGGGGGCAAGTCGGCACTATCATACACAGTCAAGACTGTGTCCACAATCCAGTGCGACAGTCGCTGCTTCGAGAGGGGATGTCCAAGGGTCCGTATCCCGAGACAGACAAAGAGCTGGTCAGAATGACGCAGAGCTCTTGTCCTATCCAAGTAACACCTCAACACCCGCACTGGGCAGAGGAAGTTCAATCTCCTATCCTCCTCCAAAGAAAACGGAGGTGGATGGAAGACTCCAATTCCATGTAGGTGTGTAACAACCTAGTGGAGTTTGCCCTAACATTCTGCAACGTGCCCACGACCGCGTCAGATAGCCCTAGGGCTGACCAGCGGTCCCTTTCAGGGGGCCAGACCCATAACTGGAACCCACCCGGTTCCGGATGCCAGAGAGTGCCTCTCGCTTGACTAAGTAGATCCAGGTGAAGGCCTTGTAAGAGCTGGCATAGGGTTGAAAACGGGTTTTCTTGGGGCACCTGGGGGCCACTAAGAGAACTGTCGCCTTCTCTAACCGGACCTTCTCTAGAAAGGCAGGGAGCAATGGTATTGGCTGGAGCACGTAAAGGAGTGTCCTGGGCCACTCGTGGGCTAGGGCGTCGACGCCGAGTGCAGGGACGTCCAACGGCCCGACCAGGTGCCACGGATTCCTCTACCTTCCCAGACTACCCCCCAACCCAAGTTGGAGGCGTAGTCTGGGAAGGTAGAGGAATCCGTTGGACTCCTGTTGAGAGAGGGTGAGGTGTGGAGGTTGAGCCGTGCCCGGTTGTGCACGGTAGCGAGCACCCAGGTGTCCGAGGTGCAAGCGAGCCAGTATTGCAGCTGTTGTGCGGAAAACGGATGGGTCTGAGGCTGCAAGTCTTCAGGGCCCCTGCTGGGGCGACAGCCCTGTAACTGCTTCCTAGAACGCTGTTGCATGGGTGCATCACGTCCTGCATTCCCTTTACCGTGCGGGACAGCGCGGTTGCCCACTGCTGCTGTGGCCTGTAGGCATCACCTCAGGTCACCCAGTGGAGCCGTGGGCACCAGGACCGTCCTGGTAATACTGCATGCCTGTGGAGATTGCCATCGGCTTGACCTGCCCCGCACGGGAGCACAGAGTAGAGCGGCCATTTGCTGAGACGCCGAAGATTGTAGGCAGAAAACACACACACACTCCTTTAAATCAATACTGCACAGGCAGTCGCTCATATACGACAGATAGGAAAAAAGGCAGCCTGCAATGCAAGTGAGGCAGGCTGCTGAAGAAAGGAGAAAAAAGAGGCTTTGATTTAGAGCCGCTGATTCCATGAAAGCAGCAAGCCACTTCGTGTGTGCGTTGAGTAAGAGTCAACAGTACAAAGCACCCACATAAAATGTAAGCTTCAGCAGGTGTCCTGTCAGCCTGTGAGCAGACAAGGGAAATTAAGTTTCTGTGTTCCCTCATACCTCAATGTATAATTTGTTATAACACAATAGCAGCCACTCACCTGTTGCTCTTTAACACTGGATATATCACTGGAACAATAAAATCGCACTGCAAAATCATAATATCTCACTCACACAGAATAAAAGGAATAAAGGAAGTGGCTCACTTAATTCCCTAAATAATTCTTCAAAACGTTAATGGTTTTCTTGTCAAAAAACATAATGAAATAAAGTGTTCAGATAAAATGTGCAAGAACAAACTCCATTAAAAAATGTGAGATCTTTTACCTTTTGTAATTCATCCATTTAAAGAAATTTGAACTTGTTCCAGTTTGTGCCATATAGCCACCCCAAGGCTAATTGATTTACTTTTCAGTTCCCACTAATGTGCCCAACTAGACTCTGGTCATAACAGCTACTTTTCTCTGCTACAACACATGTATGCCCACTGTCTATACAGGCTTTTGTACATACTATAGATACACCAACAGACAGACAACAAGTGAAAATCCAGTTCTTCCATCAGGAATTGAAGAAAATAAATACTTTGAATTAATTATTTTGTTTACTGCAAATTCAATTCAATAGAAATTAATTAAAAAATATATAACTGAAAAGATGTCATCATGATTCATAACCGGTAACTGCTGAAATTTAATGGGGATCATACAAAACCAGTGTCTCAGCTCAGGACTGTTTTAAATGCAACACACATTTTGTTTGATCACACAAAAAAAAGTGATTTATTTAGTGTGACTGTTATTCCCCACAGGTTTCCTGATGCCACGAGATCCAAGTCACATTTAAGGTCCTCCCCAAAGGAACAAGTCTTAAAAAAAATCACTGAAACTCTGAGCAATAATGTTAGAGGATGACTATACCTGAAACATAAGACAGAAAACATAGAAAAGGAGAAGACAGTGGAGTTGAGTTATAACTGCTGAAGGTCTAACAAGATAAAAGCAGGCAGGGGAATGCCGTTGTCTTGAATGTGATGAAAATAAAGGATGAAGGAGGGAGAACGATAGTGAGATTGAGGTGAAAATGCCTCCAGACAGAAGACGAATGAGACGAACATGACAGCAACATGTAGTTAAATTAAACATAAAGGAAACAAGTGCTCACTCTACAGACCCCAGGCCTGCACTACAGTTACAGAGCCCTTTTTAGCACCTGGAAGCAGATGTGTAATAAATAAGGCTCTTTACCCATTTTCTCTCTCTGTTTTTTTTTTACTTTTAACAGATCATTGCTGTTCTTGTGTTAAATAATTGAAACAGCTCCTTCAAGTAATATGTTTTACATGCAAAGCCACATGGTAAATTTATGATTTTGTTAAAAGAAAAAAAAATGACAAATTGTAATATATGCTTCTGAGTATTCAAATAATCTTAATAATGTGCTTTTAAACGTTGTGGTATTGTACAATTTACGTGCAATGATGAATTACATTTCCTTATATATTTTTACATTTTTAACAGTGAGACATTTATTGCGACTTTAGTCTAATTGGAGGTTGTCTGAACAGTGGGCTGAGCTGTTTAATCAAGAAAACCTATGTAGTTTAGTAGAAGCAATTGAAAGAATAAAACAGATCAATTCTGTACTTTTTTTAATCTCATTGCACTCCACAGTCAATCTTCCCTCCAGCTAGTGTTTTAGACCCTATTGAAAACAATGAATACATTCCAGTAGCTGATTGAAAATAGCTGTATAATTTTTGAAGAAGTAATTATAAAAAGAATGGAGAAAACAAATATCTGGGGCATGACTGAAAAGTCAATTTACTGGGCCATGTTGAATATCTGTCTCTTAACACGCTTCATTCTGCCACCATGTTCTACTATATATATATATATATATATATATATATATATATATATATATATATATATATATATACACACACACACACATATATATATATATATATATATATATATATATATATATATATATATATATATATATATATATATATATATATAGAACGCGCCTAGGATATAACGGTCCTACAGCAGGTCCCCTAATTCCCTATACTAGTGATTCTTGCAGTATTTCTACAGTAAATACAGTACCGGTGTTGTTCAAACTGTAAACAACTTCTCAGTCTAACTTCCGTTTCTGTCACTCCCTTTTGGTACAGTTTGTTGCACAGTTGTAAAAAATACAGCATTGATTACATGGTGCTTTATGCATGATTAATTCACCGAAAGTTACATTTTTGCTTCACTATATATGCATTATATAGAGGGAGTTATTTTATTTTGTATTTAGTCATGTATGTTATGTGTCCCGCGGCGCCCACCACCCCCTCCCCCGTTTATAACGCTCTTCGGTTACACACTCATATTGTGTGTCCCCTGAGACCCATGTTATAGCGAGGGAGCACTGTATATATACAGTATATATATATGAAAACTATCTATGAACTTAATTATCCATTAATAATAACCATGTGGCTTCCAATACATAATGCTTTATCTACAGTTACTGCTCAGATATAGTTTCTTACCAAAAAGATAAAATAAGTATCCTTTATTTAAAAAAATAAAATAAACAAATAACTACAGTATTGTGAGCGGTGTACCCCAGAAAACAGACTGAAAACCGGAAACATTTTTATTTTTATTTTAATTAAGTAGATTTACTTAGAAAACGCATACAGACTAAAATACGTACCGTGCAAAGTACAAAATTAAATCAGTATGACAAAAATATTACTCACAATGTTTTGCTTGGATGCCATGTTAATGTAAGACTGAAATATTTACATTTATTTATTAGTTTGGATTTGGAGGACTGCACCTTTAAGTTTGGTTTTGGACTATTGTGTTTGCCAAAGAGAGACCAGTGAACAATAAAGTTAGAAAAACAGGATGTGACAAAAAGGGATAAACAAGAAAAGCGAGAGATAAAGAGACGCAGCAGTAAGATATACCCCTTGCATAAACTTTTGTTTTGTGTAAACTACACTGTGTTTCAATTGAGAAAGGAAATAAAACCTCCATTACTGGAACCCTTGCATCGCCCTGAATCAATACCGACTTGCTCACCGGCTCCAAAAATACAGCCGGCTCCTTTGCAAGGAGTGTACATTGGGCTCATGTCTCAGTGTGTGATTTACCAGCCCTGCTGCTGCCTTCCCCCGTGCACGCCACATTCTCCCCTGCCAGCCTCAAGTCCGCCCCGGACTTGCTCACCAGGGTACAGTCCGACGAGTGCGTGTCGGGGTACCTGCGTCCACTTCTGACGCCAATGTAGCTAACCTCGCAGGCAGGCGCATCACACAGGACGAGACAATCCACACACAGGCGGAGGGTGGGCGCAAACCCGGGACCTCTCGCACCAAAGCATAACGCCAATACCGCTGAAAAGATAGAGCCGGCTCCTTTGCAAGGAGAGTATATCAGGCTCATGTCTCCGTGTGTGACTATGTCACCTACCAGCCCTGCTGCTGCCTTCCCCCGTGCACGCCCCAGTATATTATTTTTCCCTTCATATTGTGTATGGTTGTTACTAAGGGCCTTTCACACCTACCGGCAATTCGTTTGGAGAGGATAATTCGCATTAGAGTTCAGTTAACACCTAAATTTGGTTCGTTTGTGCAGGTGTGAAACGTCAAAAATATTAGTTTCGCATCACAGTTGCGCACCAAAGAAGAGGACTAGGACTCACCTGAAAGGGTGGTCTCAGCTCGAATGAGGGGGAACTGTAATGCGTCCCCCCCTCAAAGTTGGCCAGTGTGAAAGCAATCGCGTTAGAATTCACAATGCAACAGAAATCGAACCGACTGGTGGTGATGTAACGCATAAGAAAGTTTTGGAACCCTTCATTTGAAACAATGTTGTTCACTAATGTATTATTTATTTAGTTTAACAAACACAATTTATTAAACTATACTTATTTAGCAATGATATGCATTTAAAGTTTGAAGTATTGGCACCTCCTGTCAACTCAAATAATTTACATGCAATCTTTGTACTCGCTAGTATGAATGAGTGTTCAAGAAAGTTCAAAAACATATAATTGATAAATAAGTATAGTTTAATACACAATATTTATTAGACTAAATACATCAGAGAATAACACTGTTTCCGATGCTCATTTTATTCTGCCAGGGCACTGTATATATTATAATTATTATTTTTACATTATCATTTTGATGTTACATATATAAATAGCTTGGTCTCTCGCATAATTGGTCTTTCTGCATTGACATACTTTTTCTGCGTTTATTTGTCATTATAATACAATCATATTGAGATGAGAAAGGCTGACAAACAGGGTTTTATAGGGACTGCTTACAACTCACCGACGTCGGGATAATGCCACTGGCAATGCAACAGCCGACAAAAAATGAAAAAAATAAAGCGTTCCTCCTCATTTGTTGCCTTTGAAAATGTCTCCTCCTTGCACATAATGCATCACGAAAACGTCGGTGTTGCTCAACAATATTTATTATCCAGCTTTCTTGCTGACAGACTACGAGCCGATGTTGAATAAACAAAATGTACGTACATAGTACTAATATCGCAAGCCTTGCACGGGGGGAACCCTCAATGTTTAGTAATAAGAATCGGTCTGGGCATTAACAGGAAGATATCGTTTTGGTCACATGCACAAATCCAGACGATCAGATTCACTTAAAAAAATGCAATATGAAAACAAACGGATTCTGGTGCGATTACAGTCAAGAAGGCGAACTTGAACTCGCTTGGAGGACAAATGCAGTTTGTCTGAGATCTGGTGTGAAACCAATCGAAGCAAAATTGCAACATTTTAGTTTGTTTGCAAGTGAATTCTAAATCCGATCTTCATAAACGAACGAGGTATGAAAGGGCCCTCATAGAACTGCTTTAATCACTAGTGTACACATTATAACATGTGCAATACTACTTCACAGTAAGAACTTTGTGTTGCCTGTCAGGGTTGCATTAGTTTTTGTCTCTTAACCAAATATTTGTAATGCAGTAATCTCCCCTTAAGAAGAACCACTTAAAACAAAAAACATGTCTACACTTTCCATTTTCCTAGGCTGTATAGAAATGTATTTATTTGAAGATATTTTGGCAGGACAGATCCACTGAGAATCATGCGTTTCCATTTTTTTTTTCTTTTTCACGTTTTTTGTAATATAGCCTGGAAACCTAGCGTTAACTGAGCCAAAGTTATCACCTCCAACATAGAGTCACTCCTTGAGGTAAGAGAACCACTTACGGAGCCTTCAATGCTATTTCTTGCAGCATCTTATTTTTCTTGGAGGTCACCTATCCACGTATTAACTGGACAGAAACTTGCTTAGTTCTTGAGATGCGAAAACGTCGTTTAGTTACTTTGCTTGCTGGCAGAATTAAAAAAATAATGCAAGAGATGTAAATCAATATTAATTCAAATTGAACAAGTGTTTTGTGTTATAGGCTCAAAGAGTATGTTGGTCATTAAAAAAAATGGATCATTTATGAGTTTGATTTTAAATGAAGTCAAAACATTCTGCATCCTTTGGGGTACAGCTTAATGCCTGTACTACATTTAACCACAGAGCCTTAATCAAAAGGAAACAAAATTAAGTATCAAACGGTTTAATGTTATGTGTCAATTTTTTAAATAATCTCTTATTAAAACTGCTTAATTAAACTTTCAAATTCAAATGTACTAATCAGTTAGCACCAGAGTGTGAACTTGTTTTCTCATATTAAACAACAAGCCCACTAAGGCCTCTGTCAGTCTCCTGTTCATTAACATGAAGGTACAATTTGCATTTCTTGATAGACTATTCCAATTTTAATTTCCTTGTTCTTGTCTTACATCAATCATTGGAAGCAGTGCCACCACAAGCCATCATTAACCTTCCAAATCTGCCACAAAACAAATATTACAAGGGCTCACTAATTTGTAGATCAAAAAGCCACTTGTCCATTATATAATTGAAATGAAGGCAGAATATTACAGTTCTGAAGAACACAGTAATTACCAGCTGTTAATTGCTCACTTGTGGTGGCTCACTTTTAATTAAAAAGAGCAGCTCGTTGCAGGATGATAAGCAACGGCAGAGACTGCGGGTTTAATCAACAAAGCAGAAAAAAATTGTTTCTGCCGCTGCCAATGACAGCTTGAGAAATCTTCAAATATCCGAATGAGATTAAAAAGTGTCTATTTAGAGCAGTCAAGTTTTATTTTAACAAAGGAAAGGGACTATTTGAAGTCTTCCAGCAGAAGTGTCCCACCACATCCCTGCTGGTGCTGTTGGGACTAATCATTTTCTGACTGGTGTGATCATTCAAGTAAAGAAATTTAGCTACTTTCCTCTTGACTTCATCATTCTTGGGTAATTGGCCTGTCTGAGGTGAGCACCTCTTTTTAAAAGCTCTTTAAAGGATGAAGGACACACAGACTGTGCATTTAATTACTGTTCATAATTCGTGCAGGAAGAGGCAGCTCCGTTCAGGAAAAGGAAAATAAACTACCTGTCTGGACAATGTGCTTCTGCAACTTCACCTGGTCCAGTAATTAAAATGCATGTGACCTCACCAGCCTGATCCTGGATTCCACTTGTTAATCCTGCTACTACAATCCCAGGCACTGTCTTTGAAGCCAGTCACTCAACAAAAACAAAAAAATATTGTCAAGGTGCCCCTTTTTATTAATTTCACTTTTAATACAGTATTATGTTTCCTTTATTCAATTAAGATAGTGACTGACTGCAAATACACCACAGACAAGTGGTGTAAATCATCTATCACATATTAAGAAATAGCACTTAGTATGATTCAAAAACATTATTGTCTTGAAATGGATGCAAAAATGACTCTTGAAATTCTAAATGCATGTCAGGGTATAATGTGAAATAAAAGCTTAATGAATGTGTTTGTAATGCTTTTTTCATTTTTGGCTTACTGAATAAGAATTCAAAATTAAACACACATCGTTAAATTAATCACTCAGTTAAATTTGTCCAGAAACCAACAAAGACAGAAAAAGGAATGCATTATGAATGCAAAACCAATTTATATTTGGGGTGCTTTAATATTACTGTAATATAGCATTCTGAAATTAATAATAATATAATGTGTTAAGTACTGTATGTGGCCTATGGACAAGACTAGTGTTAGTCTTCATATGAAGCTTTACATGTAGTTCCCGTAAAGCTTTACAGAATTGCCTTTGCTATAGCTTATAAATAACTGCTTAAGAAGAATCTCCTGTGCTTGGTGCCAGCCACTTTCCTTATGGAGAGCTCACTGTGGATGGTAAAGTTTTCTATAATTCATCCGATGTTTATTAAAACAAGACATCTTGATTTTTCAACAGCGCTCAGCCACGCGGATCGATAAGCTTTAAGGATAACAGTTTGACTCGGCCATATGGTTATCCTAAACACTTTCCTGCACACTCATCTTCCTGCGTTTATTAACACCATTCATCCCTGTTTGAAATTCTAACAATGTGTGATAACTCCCTGACCCATTCCATTCCCTCACTGATAAAAGAGTCTGTGAGGAAGTTCCTTTTTTCTATTTCCTCCTTCTAATTTTCAGTCAGCACCTGTCACTCTAGTCTTAGGTTTCACAGTTTTCTTTAGCTTTACTTTGCTCTCTTCTCTGACATTTTCAAAAGTTTATCAGAGGAAACACTTGCGCTCATGAGGATGGCCTCCACACAGTGATAGATTAATCTAGGCTGAGTGAACTTCCTTCACAAAAAGGACACTAATTATTACGAAGGCACTTCGAACACAATGAGAGCTGACATCTGACAGACTATTCACTGCCAGCCCTGCATTGTCTTACTGTCAGGCTTTCTCAGTTCCCAGCCTTAATTACATCCTGTTTACAAACATTAAGGCTGACTTCAAATGAGGTCTTAATAAAGGTTGACAAAGGTCAGGGTCACATCACAAGGAGAATGTTATCTGTCTGGGTCTTTTGCTAAAAGCTATGGGAAAAAAAGGACTTTCACCTGTCAGAGGTATACGCCCCTCCTAAAGAATGCAGTGAATTCAATAAAGCCCATGCCCCAAATTAGACATTCTGTCAGGAATTATTGGCAACGCATTGGCCAAACCCTAACGTTGTTCCTTTTCTTCACTTTTTCTTCCTCCACAACTAAAGATAACAACATCTGAGAACATGTTGAGAACATTCCTCTTTTAAACAAAGTATGGGCAATGTTCTAATTGAATTGAGGGAAAAAGTTACCTTTAAATTGTTTCCACCAATATATGATTGTTAACCTCTCTATTTGCCTTGTACTATGTGTCAAGAGTGGCATGATTTATTACCATTAGGTTTGTTTTGTACTTTCATGGTGTAGCTAGAGGCTCAGAGTCATCATAAAACAGTTTTTTTTTTACTGATTATTATTATTAGTAGTAGTAGGTCATAGTAGTAGTCGTCATAGTAGTAGTAGTAGTAGAAGTGGTAGTAGTCGTAGTAGTGGTATTATTATGATATGGTTCTCTATTTCAACCACAGATAGAGTGAATGATTTTAATAGCGCTGGTTCAATAAGGGGCTCTTCAGGCTGTGGCCTAATTCAAAGGGACTGACACGGTGGTCTTACTGGTCAACTAAGAAATCTAAAGGAAGGAGTTTACCTTGTTTTTTAAACACATCTATATGCATTAAGATTAAAATGCAGACTGGAACTCCTAAAGCTAAGCATGACAGGTGTGTGGGGGGGGGGGTGGGGGGGGTGGGGGGGGGGGGGGGGGGGGTATCCATCTTGCTGTAATCGTTCGAGCTTAGTCCTGGGCCCTGGACATTTGAAGAACCTGGGGAGATGTTTATTCATGGCAGAGCTAATGTTTCTCCAACTGTGAGGCCAACTGAAATTCAATTCAGAAGTTGCTCTTAAACTGAGCAAATCATCAGGGAGAGTAATCACCAGTCATCGACTCAATCATAGAGGTTAAATGCTGAAGAAACCTTAGCAGCTTGTGTCCAAGATTTTCACTTTTAATAAACATTTACATTGGTAGGCCCATGCCATTTAACTCTTTTTTCTATGTAAAGCTGAAGACACTAATGGCTACAGGAAGGGTGCTCCCTTTTAGATCTGGAAAAAAATGACAGCTAATTGCAATCTCAAACCAGTCTGAACCAAAACTAATAAAAAAAAGAGTACTTTACTCAATGCGCAATCAGGGTACCATCTTGAAAAGAATAATACTGGGATGTTTGTTTAGTTATAAAAACAACAGCATGTGTGTTGTTCTAGACAAAAGCTGATGGCAGCATTAGATTATCTTATTATCTTGCCAAATTCGTTAGGATTATATTTTAATTACATTACACGCTTCATTAGGAAGTATGTCCGAGATGAGCCTGTTAATGAAATTACTGTACGTCTTCCTGAGGAACAGACGTTCAGATATGTAAGGTATCTGAGCTGTTAAAACAACTGACACAAACGTAGCATGAACAGAGGTTGATATTCATAGCAATCTGTATACTGTAGGTATGTATACAATTTGAATGTACATTATGACACATGGAATGTCTCAGCCATTGACTTTCATTGGGATTCCAAACCCTGTTTGTCTGCAATAACAAGACTAAAATATAAATGACAGTGTCTTTAAAAAGGAATGTCCACAGCATGTGCCACCTGATAGCTCCTGTAAACTAGAGTGCTTGGAGACAAACACCTCCCTCTCTAGTATAAAAGGACTGTTATCTCCATGTACACTTGATACCTTTATTTACCCCTTATTTTTTCCCCAGGATTAAATGTTAGATATATTTATTAACCATAGTTATTATGCCATTCAAAATGGTCATAATTGAAGTTGAGTGACTGCAGCTAGATGAATGGAGTGAGTTTTAAAACTTTGCTTTGAGAAAAAAAATGGAACCTTGATAAACCTGAACAAAAGACCATGGCTGTTCTTAAACATTGTTTGCTCTCTGATCTCAGTACAATGTTGGGGTTATTTCAGACCAGTTCAACTCTGATTAGGACACATGCTAACTGGCCAGATGAAAACAGCGCCACAAGAGCTTGAGTGTGATTTGCAGAAAATGTGACCAACTAGAGAAAATATCTCACCTTGCAGTTCCATGTCAGTGTTTTGTGACAGTTAAAGACAACAACCCAGGAGAACAAATGCCTTGTGAGACAATCAATCATTCTCCATAGCCAAAGCAACAAAGCTCTGAGAGGCTGCTGCTGATGAAGGAAACTTGACTTCACATGAAACCAAAACATGCTTGTCTCCAAAGTGCTCTCTGATATTCTCTGTATACAATTCTATCACTTCATATCATTCATTACCCTTATATTTAGGAAGTACTCCCAAAAATGCTGTGTTTACACCACAGGGAATAATAATATTTTAGTAATGGTGCTGTTTAGTCCCCATATATAGGCAATATAGCTTATTTTAAATGTGATTTACAAATCTATGAGAAAAGATTTCTCAATTAACTCTACAAATACGATTTATGTACCCTTGACAAATACTCAGAACACAGAACTAGAACTACCTTATATTGTGCAATTCTATCTTCCAAAGTGAACATTTTGTGAAAACCACTGTCGATTGAAATAAATAAATAAATAAATAAATAAATAAATAAATAGATAAAATTCCTGTTATTGACAGAAGATTCATTGCCATATAAAAGCCATGGATCTTTTTAAAAGTCCGGTAGAATGTGAGAAACCTACATGCAATCACTTTCCCTCGCTGGTTCCCCTGAAACATCTTGAGATCTGTTGCTGTCTGAATGGGCAGTTCTAAACGAGCCTTGCCTCACAATATTGAGGTGGACGAGTATCTGCTTATTAAATCCCAGACATCCCTTTGAACTAATTGTGCAGTTGTTTTTTGATGTGGACAAAATGTTCAATGGGGACTCAGCTGCCACAATTAAGCACATTATGCTTGCGAGCTGGATTTAAATCACATCCCAGGAGCTGAAAGATTTGTTCCTTCCCAAGTTGGCCACCCAACCCCTTTCACATGTGCATTTCTCATGCTATCAATTAAAACCAGCAGCCTATCTCCAGTTCAGGAGTTTTCTGGCACAATTAAGTTGGTCTTTCTGTTTTTGACAGTTTTCTGTGTCTGATACAAAGATGCTTGTGATATACTGACACCAACTGTCCATATCACCTTTATTTCATACAATTATTGGAAGAAACCTTCTTGGCATAAAACTCAGCTGGTTTCAAATATCCCGATGGGAACTAATCTTGGACCACCTAATCTTACTTTACATAAGATAGTCCAAGAATTATTTAGTATGTTTTTAACTGTCCTGTTTGAGAAATGTTTTACAGTTAATTCTGTTAGGTAGCATTATGTTTTAATATAATTATTTAAGAGTCATGAGTGCTTTGTTTTTTTCATGTGTTGCACACTGCCCACAGGCAGCCTCCATATGCTGGCCCAGTAGATCAGCAAGCATTCTTATTACATACTTAGTATTGTATTTATTTTAAAATCTTTCTCAAGTGTTTCATCAAGTGTGGAAGTGCTTTGGTTGAAATGCTTAAGTTACAATATACAGTAATATTGTTTATCTCAAACTCACACATTATGAAGATAAGCTGCAATACATTCATAACTAAACCTGCATTCTCTTCAGTTATTTTTGTCACAATTAAGGATAAATGGATTAAATGTTTAAAAAGCACAACGTAATTCATTCTGGGTTTAATAAAATGAAGTCATGACAGTTTCTCTAAAGTCACAATTAAGACTTCAATACGCTATCTCCCAACAAATTGTAAAATGGTAAACCTGCTAATGCATTTAGATGAAACACTTAGTTAATTAACAATGCTGCTCTGTGCCTGTGGATCAGTTGTCATTTAGACTACCCCATACTATTAATTTGTGACAGAGGTCACTATTGATGGCCATGTGTACTGTTGGCTGCACTGGACAAATCATAGATGGATGTCTTTCCCTATGGGAATGTGGCTCTTGAGCCAGAAATCAGTAGGAGAATAGGGTAGGAAGTATAATCATTTGTTGTATCATTATAAAAATATATATATAATGTTATGGGCTCAATGTTAAACAGAATTGTCACAGGTGTGTCATTGCAATAAGCTGGTTTTCAGCTGGCACTACAGCACCTTTGGAATGTTTTTTTTGCTTCTACTTTATATCTGCAATATGTTTGTCAGTGAAGCAGGCAATCCCATCTGAGAAAGGCCTGGAGTTTTCTTTTGCACGCTTGCAACATCAATCATTTTACAATGACATTCAAACATGGAAGTGCAGTCTTTGGCCCTGGGAAAGAAAAAATTAATCGAACAACAGCTTTTGTCTAGGGACTTGGAAAATATTTACTGTACCTTCACAAATGTTGGGGTGAGCTTTCTTCTCACAATTAAGGGAACTTACACATGGTATCCTGCCCTGTAACTAGTCACAGAATCATTTTAAAAAAATGTTAAAGATTTGAAGATAAATTCACAAAGTTTAAACTGTTTTGATGGCATACTTTTTTTCATGAATATCAACATTTTAATCAATGAAAAAATACTCATGGGTTAAAGCTGTTCTCGAGAGGCAGTAGTGGCTATAGCTCCAATTGTGGGTCTTTTTACTGCATCAGTAGGTTCCGTCTGCATGTCGATAAGGAAGGGACCGTCCTTGTTGATTTAGGTTGGTGGAAAGTGCTAATTGTTGACACATATGCTAACGGTTGTGATTTATCCTTCACAGTTCGTGTCAGACATTCTATATTTTATCCACTAAGTGTGAAGATTCTTTATAGTAACAAGTATTGTAAAAACACATGCACAATGGGCATCTAATCTCACAGATCTTTAGGTTACAGAACTGACAAACGCACTTACGAAATGCCCAAGCCTGCTCATATTTCAGGCTCATGTCATCTGCTGTTATCGTTAATGATCTGTTTTTAGCAAATAATGTTTTGTTTAGGAAAAATGACCTGAGGCCAATCCAAATATGTGTAGCTAAATCTTTAATCATCTCCTGGCAGACTGTATATGGCTTTTCTGAAAGCTTATGTGGGTTTATGTTCCAGGCAATATAATGAATACAAATAAAAATGAAATAATGAGGAATAATATACGTTTTTATTTATTTTTTTATTCTTCATATATTGTGCCAGTAAGGTTACCTGTGATTTATTATTTTATTAAAATGTCTTTTTATATCAATAAATTGTAAGCAAGTATAATGGTGTATAATTGAAATGGTTATTGAGTGAATGTTCAGAACAATCAATAGTTTAATATGAAACATTTTGTGCAATAAATATTTAAACTATAAAAATGAATGACAATATTATGATTTTCAGCTGTACATTCTTTGACATTTATAATTTGTAGACCCTTTTGGCATCCAACAAGAGTCCCACAGGCTACAGACATATTCAAGAAAGAGATGCATTTCAGTAAAATCCTTTCTAAAAATACCAGTACGTTTTAGTGCCAAAAAATGTTATAACATTTTCAACAAGACTGAATTGGTAAAGTAGACAATGCATTTCCATAGTTGACATTTATAGCCTAAGGGTTCAGTATTAACTTCAGTCAGATGGCTACAAAATGCAAAAGCTTACTTCATAGTTTGAAAAAGTACATTTGACAGCATTATGCAAAGTAATATTAAACAGTGTTCTCACCAACAAGGTACAGACAGATCTTGGATGCAGGACGCCACATTTACTAAACTTTCCAGTGAGAAATGTGTACCATTTCCATTGCAAAAGACAACCTCTATGTGTAGCGGGTTGTTCCCTATCAGTTTATTTTCCCAAAATTTGGCAAATTTAGTGATCAGCAAAACATGTATCTGTATTATTACCACTGTAATGTTTTCTTAACACATGTCCAATCAAAAGACATATGTCCTACAACAGAAATACAGCCAAGGAGCTATGGCTCATTTTCATTTTAATGAATCTGAAACATCTCTTTCAGTGTCTTATCTGAAAAATAGATTGTTCACCATCAGTTCTCCTTCACACTCAGGTGTTGGTGAATGCAGTACATTCAGTTTCTTTTTAGAACCTATGACCTTCTGGTCAAGAGTTAAGTACCTGCTGATCCCTCAAAAACAATAAAACATTTACATGTCGATAAAAGCATATGAATGCAATGCACTTACCTACACACAGCAGTTAAATATGGATCCACCATTTGGATATTAAAATTAGAATCATCTGACATAAGACTGCCTGTCAATAGTTTGTAGGGCACCCATGGGCAATCAGAATAATTTGTGCTCTAAATTGTGCCGGCTCTAATTCTTAAGGAAAACTGGGTGGAAGACTGTTCCTTGTGAAACATCAGTAATTTGTGCAGAATTAGATAACAGTCAACAAAATACATCTTACTATCAACACTCTAGTTTGATCCCTTAATCGACACATCTGAAGACCAGTGCTGCTTCATTAACCAAAACATAATCTTATAATATTTGATTGACTTTTGCCATCTTCCTTTCTCTTGTACTTTGTACTATGCATTCATTCCAGGTAATAGAGATGGTAGTAAAGAAATGTAGTCTTTCTTACTATTTGGTTTCTATGATAACACAGTGTAACAATTTTTTTTTTTTTTGGTTCCTGGGTAGTAAGTGTTATTTCCTAATTGCTTATGCCTCAAAAGTATAGAAAATGGCTATTATTCCCCACAAACTTTGCTTTTGTGACCAGGACAGTGATATTTTGAAATTTACCTATTTCCAATGAGAAAACGGGCGAATTTGTGTCTTTTCGTTCACATAAAGTCAGAAAAAAACAACATATGAATCCAAATTAACATGTATTTATACTAAAGTAATACAAAAATGACTACAAAAGATTTAGAAGCGAGTAGTTTTTCGAGATTTACAATTATACTGTAAATCACTTTCACGAATCAGCCCCCAAATGTAGTCTCCCATCATGTTCTCGTTATACTGTCCTTCATTGACAGCTCATCCAGGAGCCACAAGGCCGTGCTGCTTCATAATGGTAACAAGTACCCATCTCTTCCCCTGGCTCACTCGGTGCACCTCAAAGAGGATTACAACGGCATCAAGACCTTGCTGGACGCCTTGAAGTATGATGAGTATGGCTGGGATCCCCGAAGGTGCTAATGCCACCACTGCACATCAAATTGGGCCTTATGAAACAATTTGTCAGAGCTCTAGATAAGGAGTCGGCAGCCTTCAAGTACATTCAAGACTTCTTCCCTAAGCTGTCTGAGGCAAAGGTCAAAGCCGGTGTCTTTGTCGGACCACAGATAAAGAAGATCCTGGAGTCCAGTGAATTCCCCAAGAAGCCCACTAGTAAGGAGAAAGCAGCTTGGAACAGCTTTGTCACAGTGGTTCGGGGCTTCCTGGGCAATCACAACACCGAAAACTATGTGGAGCTGGTTGAGACTTTGGTGAAGAACTACAGCACAATGGGCTGTAGGATGCCCCTCAAAGTCCATATCCTTGATGCTCATCTTGATAAATTCAAGGAGAACATGGGAGCGTACTTGGAGGAGCAAGGCGAGTGCTTCCACCAGGATATACTGGACTTTGAACGCCGCTACCAAGGACAGTATAACGAGAACATGATGGGAGACTACATTTGGGGGCTGATTCGTGAAAGTGATTTACAGTATAATTGTAAATCTCGAAAAACTACTCACTTCTAAATCTTTTGTGGTCATTTTTGTATTACTTTAGTATAAATACATGTTAATTTGGATTCATATGTTGTTTTTTTCTGACTTTATGTGAACGAAAAGACACAAATTCGCCCGTTTTCTCATTGGAAATAGGTAAATTTCAAAATATCACTGTCCTGGTCACAAAAGCAAAGTTTGTGGGGAATAATAGCCATTTTCTATACTTTTGAGGCATAAGCAATTAGGAAATAACACTTACTACCCAGGAACAAAAATTGTGTTACATACTCAGTATGAAGTGTTATTGACAGTTTGATACACTATGGTTATGAAAATGAACACAGCCATGTCGTCATGCCACATATTCATATACTGAATAAATCTAAACACTGACAGTGATTTCTCAGCCTATTTCCAATATGTTATCATGCGGAAAACAAATTCTGAAATGTGCTGATACTACTAAAAAGAGGAAGTGCACCGTGGTTTATTGCATGGTATGGGGCAAGGAAAGCTGCACCTATAAGCTTTTCTGTCAGCCCTGCCATTCTGAAAAAAGACTGTTGATAAACCCAGCATCACCAGGGACCCTATCTCTCTAAAACCAAGAGCCTTACAACAAGCTATTTATTCTACTATTGCTTTGAACTTCAAGTAGTCCCCTTTTCACTTGCTGTCTAACGTATATTAATGCACCAGTGTGTTTCCTAATTATATGAAATGGGCTCAGATAATAAATAACTACAAATAAAAAAACAGGTGCACATTTATTTATATTTCTAGTACATTTTTAGGGATAATAATCCAAGTGAAAATGCTGATTTCAATTAAAGAGAACAAAGTTATGTATTTCAGTATAAGTTAATATGCTGTGCGTAGGGTGTCTTTTATTTATAAGAGTTTGGGTAGTTTGGGCGAGAGGACTGCAAAGGAAGCTGAACAAAAGTATGTGCAAAATATCTCAGGTATTTGTAACCCAGTATGTGTGGTTACTTTTCATGGGTAACATCTATTAGAATGTGCATTCTAAGCGTAATCCCATCTGAGGCTATTATTCAATTACATCTTGATTATGATGAATTGCTTGCGAGCCACAAGATCTCCTTTTATTACTATGGAAAGATGAGTTTATAATGCATGGCTTCTAATTTATTTTTAGATTATTTTTTCAAAGTCTGGTTCTATGATATTTGACCCTCAAATGCAGGGTAGCAGAACTATCTTTCATTCTTTTTTTTATTTTTATTACAGACCTGCTGTGTTTATTTGAACAGTAGTAACGTATAATGTGTTACATTTGTAATAATACTAAAAGAAAGTTATAATAGTCAATGACAAATGTTTGACTTATTTTATAAGCATTATTACACCACAATTAAGTGTTTTATAGTCATGGGATATTATATTTGTATAAAATGTTGTGTAAAAACATGTACAACTTATTACCTGATATTGTTTATACTGATAAATCAGTCATATTCCTTATGTACTATGTGTTGGCTGTGTATTCCCATAAATATTATTCAGATCCAGAATAATAATAATCAAAAATGGCAAGGGCTGTCGAGAATAGCATGTAAGCCATTCTTTTCACACACACAGTCACAAAGGTTTGCTTGTCATGAAAAAGAGCTCAGAGTTGCTGGCAAACAACTTTTAAACTGCTGCCGTGCAATTCATTGAACTCATCCCACTTAGGTGAAGGAGTAAGAGGTGGGTCAGGCCAAACCAGCTCTAAATGTGTCTCTTGTGACCTGTGTTAGTCAGCCATTCTTCATTTATCTGCGAGCTGGGAATATGAAGGGAATCATGTTAAAGAACATTCCTTATTGCTTTGTACTTGAGAAGCTTTCAGTAAACGTACTTGTGGGCTCTGCCTCATTGAGGGCGGTTGATTGGTTCCAGTGTGGAGTGCTCTAGACAGGACAATGGCCTCGCTGACAGACAAAGTGATCCATTGATGACTCTGTTGCACAGAGGTGCAGGTGTTTTAAAGAAGGAAAGGCTGCCTGATCACCTCTCAGAATTGTCTTCCTCTTGAGATCTACGCAAATTAATCCCCCCCACCCCCCTCCACCCACCCACACACACAAATACATTAAGTTAAACTGAAAGGTAAACAGAAGATATTTTAAAATGTCAGCAGGTTATCTCAGAGGGGTTTTAAGCAGTGGGGGCTGTTTCCAGAGAAAGTGACAAGGCATTATTTATTTATTTATTTATTTATTTATTTATTTATTTATTTTGTTGCTGATTTTAAAGTTTTTTGTGATCCCTCAAACATGTACAAATGTTACAAGAAACAACATCTTCAGGTTAGTGTATGTAGTGCACCCTTTTGGGGTAAATAGGCTTTCCCTCAAAATGTCTTCCCAACATACATTATGTAATATATGAAAGTCAGCATCAAATCGTGATTACAAAGGCTGCATATCCTATATGAAAAATAAATGTATAAGAATTATAACTCAAATGTTTTTAATTTTCAATCCGTCAGTCTGGGCTGTCCTGGCAACCTATGCCCTATTCAGTGTTATGGAATTTTCTGACATTTCTATGTGGTATTGTTTTGTTTTTTTTATGCTAAGGCACACCGGCCAAATACTCGTCACTATGCCTTCAATACAGTGATGCAGGCTACTATGATAAAGTTACATGTGGTTATTGTGCTCTTTGTACCGCAGGTCTATCAGTAATAATATGCATGTACCGTAAATGTATGGAAATTTTAAACAGCCTAAAAAAAGTTAAGTGAAAATAGGGGCTTTGCATGAAGCCCTCTAGTGGAACACTATAACACACAATGGATCTGGTTTCTTGCTTTCTGGCTACTTAGTATAGACTGTTTATTCTCTACTTAATATATGCATATAATTTTACAAATAAATTTTAAATATGATTCATAATATATTTTGGCCTAAAGTTACCAATTGATCAGAACTATATATATATATATATATATATATATATATATATATATATATACAGACGTGCTCAAATTTGTTGGTACCCCTCCACAAAAAACGAAGAATGCACAATTTTCTCTGAAATAACTTCAAACTGACAAAAGTAATTGGCATCCACCATTGTTTATTCCATATTTAATAGAAATCAGACTTTGCTTTTGATTTTTTATTCAACATAATATTGTAAATAAGAAAACAAATGAAAATGGCATGGACAAAAATGATGGGACTGCTAACCTATTATTTTGTTGCACAACCTCTAGAGGCAATCACTGCAATCAAATGTTTTCTGTAGCTCTCAATGAGACTTCTGCACCTGTTAACAGGTAGTTTGGCCCACTCTTCCTGAACAAACTGCTCCAGCTGTCTCAGGTTTGATGGGTGCCTTCTCCAGACTGCAAGTTTCAGCTCTTTCCATAGATGTTCAATAGGATTCAGATCAGGACTCATAGAAGGCCACTTCAGAATAGTCCAATGTTTTGTTCTTATCCATTCTTGGGTGCTTTTAGCTGTGTGTTTTGGGTCATTATCCTGTTGGAGGACCCATGACCTGCGACTGAGACAGAGCTTTCTGACACTGGGCAGTACGTTTTGCTCCAGAATGCCTTGATAGTCTTGAGATTTCATTGTGCCCTGCACAGATTCAAGGCACCCTGTGCCAGGCGCAGCAAAGCAGCCCCAAAACATAACCGAGCCTCCTCCATGTTTCACTGTAGATATGGTGTTCTTTTCTTTGAAAGCTTCATTTTTTCATCTGTGAACATAGAGCTGATGTGACTTGCCAAAAAGCTCCAGTTTTGACTCATCTGTCCAAAGGACATTCTCCCAGAAGGATTGTGGCTTGTCAATATGCATTTTAGCAAATTCCAGTCTGGCTTTTTTATGTTTTTCTGTCAAAAGTGGAGTCCTCCTGGGTCTTCTTTCATGGAGCCCACTTTCGCTCAAAAAGCGACGGATGGTGTGATCAGAAACTGACGTACCTTCACCTTGGAGTTCAGCTTGTATCTCTTTGGCAGTTATCCTTGGTTCTTTTTCTACCGTTCGCACTATCCTTCTGTTCAATCTGGGGTCGATTTTCCTCTTGCGGCCGTGCCCAGGGAGGTTGGCTACAGTTCCATGGACCTTAAACTTCTTAATATTTGCAACTGTTGTCACAGGAACATCAAGCTGCTTGGAGATGGTCTTGTAGCCTTTACCTTTACCATGCTTGTCTATTATTTTCTTTCTGATCTCCTCAGACAACTCTCTCCTTTGCTTTCTCTGGTCCATGTTCAGTGTGGTGCACACAATGATACCAAACAGCACAGTAACTACTTTTCTCCATTTAAATAGGCTGAATGACTGATTACAAGATTGGAGACATGTGTGATACTAATTAAAGAAACAAATTAGTTTGAAATATCACTATAATCCAATTATTTATTATCTTTTCTAAGGGGTACCAACAAATATGTCCAGGCCATTTTAGAATATCTTTGTAGAATAAGTAATAATTCATCTCTTTTCACAGCTTCTTTGCTTTATTCTATGACATACCAAAGGCATGCAAGTATACATGATAAAATAGCTTTTAATTTCATCACTTTTCAGGAGGAATGAAGCATTATTTCAATGAGCTGTAAGGGTACCAACAAATTTGAGCACGTCTGTATGTATATATATATATATATATATATATATATATATATATATATATATATATATATATATACAGTATATATAAAGATTCTATACTGTATACTTAGATATAATTATATTGATACCTTTTAATCGCAAATACATTTATTTTTCTTAGTTTAATTTACATTTTTAAAATACAATAATATAATTTGTATATAATGAGTATTTTGTTAATTATAAATCATAAATACTATACAAAACCACACAGGCCCTGCGACTTACACTCAAATTTCCATAACTGCATCAACTAAAAACTGTCTACATCTGTCATTTGAGAATTAATTTCCCTCAATTCTCCATTATATATAAAAACTGTAAATGCTGTAGTACTATCAGGCTGTATAATGTTTACACTGGATTTGCCATTTCTAAACTCGTTGCACAGTTCCCAGGGCAATGCAAGTTTGATACAAAAGGGTCCAAATAAGTACTCATTTCTAGTGAAAAAAAGCTACTTCTTTATTACTAGCTGTGATGGTTTTAATTAAGGTCAGTAATTGCTTTTCAGTTTATTTTAGAAAGTAAATGGGTCTCGAGCCACATTAAAGCCCAATAATGAGAGCTCTGTCCATCGCCTCTGAGGTCAAGATGTAAGTTTATTGTCCTTCACAAGCTAAGAGCTGCTGTTGTAAACAGTAATGATTTTAATCCCTTGAGGGCGCCATTCACAGAAGAGTTTAAAAGAAAAATAAAACATTCCTCGCTGTGTGCATTCAGTAACAAACTCACTGCAACAAATCCTTTGTAAATAGCACCATTAGATTTTTAACTGAGATGCAAGTTCTTGTTTATTTAATTACATTTTTTTTTGCACGTTGTAATTGATCCATATGTTCTAACTTATGTAACAGTACATGGTTGTGTGGAGTCAGAATGGGTGATGTTTTATTTATATTATTTGCATATATTAGATAGCTAGATAGAATGTTCCAAAACATCGCGTTGCGTTTTTCTTTCCACAAGGTACATGTAGGAGTTTAATTTCCTGCCCCCTAACACCATGCCAAGGAGGAACTGGTTGCATTGCGGCCTAGAGGGAAGAGTACCCCCTTCTCAACCAATTGCTAAAAACCGCTGATATTTATTCCAGGTCTCTCATCCAAATACTGACCAAGTTAAATAGCACTTTGCTTAGATTTAATTAAAGACCATGTATCATAGTTTAAACTGCATAGTGCCATTCATGCATTCTTTTTCAATTGTAAACAATGTTTGCCATTCTCTCGTTTTACCATTTCAGAGAGGCCCGCCTCCTTGTTAGGCTACATGAAAGATTCTTTAGTGTTTTTTTTTGTTTTGTTTTTTCAAATTAAATCCCACAAATACTAGTATGCTACTTATGAAAAGCAACAACTTGATTTAAAAAAATAAATAAATGCAGGAATTAAGTAACCTTTCATTCAAATACTGCCACCTTATTATTGGAGGTGAATGACACGCAGGCTAGGTTTTTTTTTTTCTTTCTAAAATGACTAGTAATGATATCATGTCTAAAACACTGCTGCATGGGACGTCTGGAAGACTAGAGCAACCTGAGCAAAATTTAGCTTGGGGTAGCTTTCGGGTTCGAGACTTTTATTGAGGTCCCCCGGACTGAAGCCCAAAAGTAAACATACCACCAACCTTCAGGGATAGATCAGTGTTGCCAGAAGCAATTCATAATGCCAAAAAAGTACTAAAAGTTATTTGAAGTAACTTATATGGATATATTATTGGCTCTTTAATTAACAACGCTCTGACTTCAAAAATAAAATTAATACCTAACATTCTAAACATGATGGATCGTCTCAGCTAGTCATGTTCTGAGTAGAAGCCCTCTAATGCTTTAGAACTTCTTAACTCGCTTTAACCATCAACTTACATTTTAAACAGCCTAAAGCAATCCAGTCTAAAATCTCACCTAAAACACATTTTAAAAGAAGTCTTCATTCACACAATAATTGGTTCATATCAGCATTCCACAGCTGATAATACTTGGAGATAATTGACCATTAATCTTTCATTACGTGTGCTCATGTCAGTTTGAGAACACTTAATAGTTACTGCAGCTACAGGTAATGAGTGCTTAAGTACTGTATTTGTTTTAATTTTGATTATTCCACAAAGCCTGATTCTAAAATAAACGTATGTCTATATATTGTTGAGCAGTGTTCGTGAGTTGTTCCATCGAACCTCAGCTTTATTCTGTATGTCTTCTTACTATTATTATTTGTTTATTTAGCAGACGCCTTTATCCAAGGCGACTTACAGAGACTAGGGTGTGTGAACTATGCATCAGCTGCAGAGTCACTTACAACTACGTCTCACCCGAAAGACGGAGCACAACGAGGTTAAGAGACTTGCTCAGGGTCACACAATGAGTTGGTGGCTGAGGTGGGATTTGAACCGGGGACCTCCTGGTTACAAGCCCTTTTCTTTAACCACTGGACCACACAGCCTCCTCTAGTATTTAAATGTGGGTGCCCTTGTGCTTTTTAAAAAACCTATCCTCTTCTTTCACTGTGTAACACGTGTGTAAGAATATGGATTTAACAGACACAGGCAATAAAAAAAGTCCTGGTTCAACCTGATAAGATGAAGCTGGAATATGGAAATCTTGGCCAATTGTGGGACAGCCAGTTCAGATCCTGGAATTCAATGGTACAGTTTTGGAAGTCTCTTTTTCAGAGAGAGCAGAGGAACATATCCAGTTTCTGAAAGCAGATCATCTTTATTTTCATGTCCACTTATTTTTCTACCAGATCTTATTTTTGTAATCATCAAGGGATATCGTTTGTAATATAAATTCATTAAATGACTACACAATTCCTAAGAAACAACTTAGATCTATAAAATTGATTCATTAAAAAGCTGTCCTTATCTATTTCAACTTTTGTTAAATCAATTGGCTTTTTGTGCTATAAATCTTATGAGCTGAAGAAGTTTAGTCAGAAAGGGTGTATTCTGCTGGAAATGTATAATACGAATAAAAATAAAAAAATCAGCTAAATTATTTTGTATGCATAGATTCTGCATTCATAACAGGTGCAAACTAAATAGATTTTTTTACTACAATACACAAGGGCAGGTTTTGATATCCTATATTTTACAGAAGTACCCAGATTATTCCTTGAAATTAGGATACCATCCCTTTACTATTTCTTTCTTTTCTTTATATAAATTTAGAGCTAGTCAGGCCTTTGGGACAGCATTACCTTTATATATGAGGAATTGCAAAATAAAATAAATGAATTTACAAACACCTCATGGCTAATCCCTTGAGTTGACCCACCATGAATTATGCAGCTTGCACGGTAGGACAGAATAGGTTTACTGCTTTCATTGAAAGATTTATCTTATTTTTCTAACTTATTTTCATATCTATTTCCTTTTCTTTCACAATTAAGCTGTAAATAAAAGAACAGACTCTTCTGCATGCTCAAATCACTGCAAATTGATATATTTAATAAGGGAGATGGGTTTCTGCACAGCCCATCCTCATGGATTTGGGGAAATTTAGCTGATGCAAAACAAGGCATTAATTTGGAGAGACCTGCCTACTTACCATGCTTAGCATTCTGACAAAGATGAATGGCATCATTCCAAGCAAATGGTAATTTTACTTTTTGTGACAGTACTTTAGAGCAAACCCGACTCTCCCTGCACAAAGCACTTGCAATCCTATTGAAAGCAGGCTGTACCTGCATATCAGAGACCCTTCATTGTTTAAGAATCATCTGATATTGATTGGTTTCAGACTAAAGTTTGAAGATGAATTAGCGAGAAAGAAGGTTAAGTCCTAACCTTGAAAGATTTAGTGTCCATTCAAATACTGTCTATGACCCTTCTCAGCCCGTTTTTAGAAAAGAAAAAAACTGCAACGGGGGTTGTGAGACACAAAACTTGTCACATTCATCAAGTGAATCCACTGGAAAAAACATCTACAGACGAACACCCAAAAAGCATAATCTTAGAAGGATAGAAATGGTAATTGCATGTTAGGAATAATACTTTGAAGTCTGGGCATACTTTAGCAGGCTGCCTATTTGTGTAAAAAAGGAGGCATTTCTTGCAAAACAGTTTAGTTAAATTGTTTCCATATATAGTGTGTAAAATAAATAAAAAATAACACAATTACTTAATTACCATGTAAATAGTTACTGTTCATATATGAAATGTTTGGTAACACACTAAAAAAAAAAAATCACTACTTTTTTACAGCCATAAAAAACATTTGAATGGTAGAGATTAAGATGTCACATTCTCTAAGGAGAGTTTTAGTACTTCTGTATATTTCAAGATTATGTTTTTTATGTTTGAATGAGTATTATTTAAGGTGTTTATCCCAATTTGAGCTGCTTTTGGAAAAAATCCTTCAATGTAAAGCAATGGTTCTTGCATAATGGAGATGCCATGTAGTTGACAGTTGAATTAGTTAATATGGGCACCAGCTGTAAAGAGTTCCACCTAACGATACTCCAAGAAAACAATGGACTCTGTATATCTATATATATAAGATTATACAGTTAAATAACTAAAACATTTACCATCAAATTAGAGGTTATAAAATACTGTCACAAGTTACCCTGCTTACAGCATCGTACCCTTGAGCTGGGATTAGCTATATAAGCTCCCCAGATACTAATTTCTGTTGTTACGGTTATTCACCTACTAATATCTTTATGGTTAAATAAACCCAGTGATCTGAATAAAAACATGTTGTTTCACATGTTTATTTTAGTCCTTTTTAATCACACCTTAACCATCAATGGAACGTCAATTACGCCAATCCATTATTGGACATGTACGTACATGGACACAACCATAGCGATCTTTAAGAATGAACATTGTATCAGAATACTTTATAAAGGTTTTCCATTTTAATTAAAAAAGGATCACATACTGAATATAAAACTAATTTTAATTATTTCAGCGAAGACGAAATGTACAATCGCAAAATAAACTAGTAATCATATACAATTTTTATTTGTATCAAGTTTACAAAAGGAAGCGAATACATGTCTTAAAAAAATAAATAATAATAATTCACAGTTGACTTGAGTATTTGTTAGCTGTGTACCACTATGGTTGTATGAAAGTTTTGGGGTCTAAACCTAGATCCAAATCCTCAACAAATGCCCGGAAATCCCACTCCTGTTCTATCAGTACACCATTACCTACAGCAGCTCCTGCTGAGAAAAGCAAAGAATGGAGATGAGAAAAGCCCCTTCACAGCTAGCACTGACCACTTTAGAGGCCCGTCTTAAGGTCTATCTTACTTTCTATCCTCTTGGCAAAACAGTTACTACATGGCCCATCATTTAAGACATCAACCACCTGCAATGTGCAAGTGTAGATCCAGAAAACCACTACATACTGGAGATCCCAAGATAATTGAAAGAGATCAGGATTGAGACTCAAAGCTTCCTATAGATGCAAACTCTAAAGGGGTCAGATTGCAATAAGGTTAAAAGAGGCCCTGAAACACAAAATAAGAAGCTCAGCTTGCACCCTAACAGCTCTATTAAAATGACTTTTTATAGGCAAGTTTTAGTAAACAAAATTAACAAAACAAAAATATAATTACATATATTATTTATCTCAATAAAGATGTAACGTTTTTATTAAGTAAGTAAATCTTGCAAACTAACTTATCTAAACTGTTGATTTTTTAATGTGCTTTATAGGACCACCAAATTATTTTTTCATAGACAAAAGGCTTTGGACATAAACCTTTTATTCTAAGAAAAACAATGCAATGCTGTAATTGGTTTATGAATCAGATGAGCCTGCAAAGGATGGTAACATTATTTGACTGGCGCAGCACATTTCAAAATGCTTTGTCTTGCCAAAACTACCTTTTGAAACATATTTACTGTGGATATGCGCAGTCTGAGATTCAGGTGCTGGTAATCTCATTCCTTTTTGGAAACAATTCATTGTCACAAAACAAAATACTAAAAAACAGGAAACCTTATTCAGGCTATATAAACATAAACTCTCAATGAGAATTGTGGTAACTGTAAGTGTATAACATAAATAACAACAACATGATTAGTAAACTGGTCACGTAGGCACAGGATATCATAGTGCTCAGATCACCGCTTAACCAATGGAACCAGAGGACAAGGGGATCACAAATGTTTCAAGATTGTACATTTCATTTTCATTACATTAGCTGAACTAATTTAAATTAGTTTTATGTTCAATATATGATCCTTTTTATTATGGAAAACCTTTATAAAGTATTCCGATACAATGTCCATTCCTAAAGATCACTATGATTGTGTCCATGTACTTACGTAATGGATTGCTGTAATTAACGTTCCATTGATGGTTAAGGTGTGATTAAAAAGAACTAAAATAAACCTGTGAAACAACATGTTTTTATTCAGATCACTGGCTTTATTTAACAATAAAGATATTAGTAGGTGAATAACCGTAACAACATAAATTAGTATCTGGGGAGCTTATATAGCTAATCCCAGCTCAAGGGTAAGCAGGATAAGAACATATGATAGCATATGGAACTTTGATAGTAGTTTAGCTTACAAGTATAGCCAGAGGGCAACTGGAGTATCACGCAAAGATCAAGTGAATCTTTCTATTTGCATTGAACCCTCTCCATATATAAAGGATTGTCAACATCTACAAGGATATTCAGTGGCAGAAAGGTGTAGGGTAACTCTGATGCATGTTGTTGCACATGGGATTTACAGGTTACAAAATGGTGGAGTGGACCAGGTGCCCCAAAATATTATAGCAAGAGCATGAAAAAAATGTTTTTCTAGCATAGTGCGTAGTATTAAATATTATTATCAAATATATGTTGTGTACTTATTTCTTAATTGATAAATTATCTATTTTTAGGCTGGGCTTTTCAAAGAAACCATTTGAAGAAATACTTCTAGAGCTGAGGAGGAAAAAAAAACGTTTTGAATAACTCGAAGACTGTAAGAGGACTTTCAACACCATATTGTACAATATAAGCACCTCTGCTGTGAACTTTTTGAAGTTTTGGCACACAACTGTGGTTTTGTGTTACAGCTGCTGAAGAAGGGAAATGGTGAATTGCTGAGTAGCTCCACTCAATGGAATTGCACGGATGCAGGTGTCTCCTTATTGACAAAGACACAGGCCAGGAAAATAAATCTGCTTTTAAAGGTCATTATCTATAGACAGTGCAGCAAACTTAAGAATCTCTGTAAACAGGGGGCATTTGATAACATCTGTCACCTGCAGTGTGGCATGTGTAGTGTACAATACACTGCATGTAACAACATCTCCATAGGAAGCATTCTGCACGGAATATGGTACTGAAAAACTTTTAAATGCTGGTAAAACTTTTCAACTTCAGTCTTTTTAGATATTATTTTACACACATTCCTGCACTTACTGATGTATGTACTGTGCATACTACTCAATCTTTTCTCACTGCATTTAATGTATTACATTACATTGTCATTTCAAAATTTTACAGAACAACTACGCATTGTATTAGGTGAAACCTGCTTTTGTGCATAGATGTGACAAGCACCTGCCTACAAATTACACCTAGAGCATATCAGACCACGAGTCATATACATGTTTTCACAAACATTTTTGACAGTGCTTTTGAGGTTTTCTCAAAATACATACTTTTGATCTTTCCAGAATACGTCCTGCTATTAAAAAAAATAACAGATAAATTACTCCAACATTCAAAAGCCCCTCACCACACACACACATGTATATGCACAATCATACAATAAATTGAACTTGATCTGCCATCACTTGATATGTTATGCAAGACTAGATAAATGACAATTCTTTCGAGAGTCTGCAAAGATCCTTTAGAACAGCTGCACAGTCTTCTCTCCTTCTTTGCAGCAGGTTTCTCACTTAAGAAAAACATGCTTCATTACATCGCCTCTTACTTGAGCTGCAAGGATCTATTCAAGAAAGATAAGCCTCTTAGAAATGAAGTAGCGTTGAATTTAAGTTTTGAGTGACAGCAGGAACGTTTATCCATTCAACAGACAATACTGCATTCTCTGAATTAATCTAGGGGGCGGACAATGATCTGTTTTTTAGGCTGCATCTCATCTCTTTCCCACAGCAGAAGGTGATTGGAGTTAGGAAACAGGGACTGAGAAAGAAAGCAGAGGAGCACTATCTCTTGAGCCCTCCTGTTTCCTCAATGGGCAGGAGGGAAGTTCTACACCAAGTGCATCAATCACAGATTCACAATCAGGATGTGATGGCTCAGCAGGTGTTGAGTGACAGGCAGCCAGGTGAGGGGGCACAGGCAAAGACAATCATTGTTATCTTTGCAGCTGATGACAAGAAGCTGCATTGATAACAATGGGTTTGGCGTCACAACGCTTAAATGGATGTGTGTAAAAATATGTTTGTATAGCAGCAAAATCAGGATACACTCTAAAATACAGGTATGTGCAGTTACACAGTACAGTATGTACAATTTACTAATGTTTACTTAATGCAGACAGAACACAATTCTGTGATTGTGAGGATTCTGTGACAGTGAGGAAGTTATTTCCCCAATCATATAGTTCAATTTGCATTGTATTAAGGGGCTTTGTATTAAGGTACATGTGCAAACTGTTTTCTAATGTTGTTATGGAATCAAGCTAAGGTTCATAAAATGCATTCAACCAATGAAGCTTTTGCTAGGTCAAACCAACTTTTGTTTTAGATCACAAACCTCAGATCCCATGATGTTTCGACAACTCTTATCATATCGCCTGTAACGACTGTAACCCCCCCCCCCCCAAAACACCACCAGATGTCAATAGAATACAAAATGGTTGTTAAATTTGGGCAACCCTTATCATTTAAACTAAGGAAACCAATATGCCATGACCTTGGATTAAATTACATCCAAGTATGTAAGGCTTCTGACCTATCAGCCACCACCACCAACTCCCCTATTCAACACAATAGCTAGAATCATTAAAAGATGTGAGTGGATAAGGAAAATATAGCGAGAGAATCAGAAACATGTGCATGTATGGGATCTGTTTTCCATAAAATGAACATGTACTAATGGGTGATAATTGCTTTATTTTGAGAAAGTAGAGTGCATTGCACTGCACAATCCATCAGACACTTGAAGATGTTTTGCAGAAAATATTTGGTATCGTTAAAAAACGCTATTTTCCTGTTTCAGTCACACTTAATGTATGTTGAGGAGATGACCCAGAAACACCCTACTTTAGCAAAAAAGCAAAACAGAACATTTGATAAGACTGAAAACACATATGTGTATTGCCCTTTGGAAAACTTGATTTAATTGTGACACAGGAATATAGCAAAGGACTGTAGCTTTAGCTTACAGCTGTTACATTTTAAAACACACTGTTTTCATCATTCATATTTTTATTTTTCAAATTCCTTGAAATAAATGTCATAACAGATTCTGCTCTGGTAGTTTCAGTATGTCACACAGTAAACCTCCCTGGAAGGTAGAAATTAAGAGGATAGTTCCTTTTTGTTGCATGTCAAAGTATCAAAAGCCCTACTTAACATTTGAAAACTCAAATGAATGAACTCCTGTTCAGTTTCTAATTACAATATTTTTTAGATGCTATGTTTAACTTCAGGAAACAAGAGTCATAGACACAGTCAACAACCTTTCTTGCTGTTTCAATCAAGACCATGTTAGAAAGTCTGGCCATTTAAGACCCCCATTCATCTCTGTGCCCTATCATCTTGATCTTATTTGAATGTCTGGGGAACGCGGCTGCTTGTTTGACTGTGGGTTGACTGTGGCAATTCTAATATAGTGGTATAAAATATAGTGAAAGTTTTCATTTCAGTTGCTTAATGAGCCTGACCTCTGACTCAGAGCTGATGAGTTCCATACCTGTCCATGTGTGCTTTTTCGAAAACATCTGACACCAGTTGCAGATTTGACAGGGATATGACTAATGAAGTCTTTGTATAAAAATAACGGCCTGCAATTGTAGATCATTTGTGTGAAAACCAAGCTCTCTAAAAGACTTGTATCTGCTCACTTTCGGATTCAATAAACAAGTCAATAATCTGAATCAGATGGCTCACAAGCATTAAAAGAAACATTCCCTCGATTCACTCTTACATTACTTTGTATTCTATGCAGGGAGCTTTTCTGTTGCTTTAAGGCAGATCTGAAATTGGTTTTAAACTACCAAAGCATGCCAATATATGCAGCAATGTTTTTGTTTGAGTTACAGTAACAGTCCTACTTGTAAGGCCAGTGATACTTTTCAGAAAGTCTATCATGATACATCAGAAATTAGGAAGGGGCTATTTTTATTAGCATTAGATGCTTAACTTTGGGGTTCCCTCTTTTTTGGAACTAATCCCAGATCAGCCCGTGATGGGCTAACCCTTTACTGCAAGTGTTTTTTCAAAAGCATGTTTTTTCTAGCAAGCAGGCAAGTTTACTGTAACAGCAGCAGCACCTTGGTTATTTAACAAACCATAGGTTTCACATCGAATTTTCAGCACATCGACCACAGGAGCCATAGAGTAATTGACAGAGGGAGAAAAGTCACACATTTGCTGAAAAAACTCCACGAATATTCAAAACAATGGAGTAGTATGCTACAAGTATTATGTTTAAATAGTATGTTATATGAAAAGAAAGAATGCTTAAACTTAAACAGCTGAATTATTTCCCTTATATCAAGCACAGCATCTGCTTAGCGGTGCAGCGTAAGAAAAAAAAAAAACACTCTGTAGCATTCGCTCTCAAGTACAGTGCTTTATTTAATTATTAGACAGCAGATTGGCTGCATTCAAACAAGGTGCATTCAGTGGGATAACATTATGTTCTGCTGGCAGAGACTAGAGAAGCCAAGGACTGGATGGGAAAAATTGCTAACCTTCCCTCTGAATGTCTTTGATGTAAGAGTTGAAGTACAAGGAACCGTTTCCCTTGCTATACAGTGAAATACCAGCTTTGTGGATAGAGGAATGGCCCTAGTCATGTCAATCCAGAATCTTGCAAAATAATGATTTAATATGAAAAGAAACAGATATACATTTTACACTATGTGGAGATTCTGCTTCATCCTCAATTGTAACAAAAGGGACACCTGCCAGCAAGAGTTTTTCAATCTAGCATGATACACCCACTCGACTGGCCATTAATCATAATTAATGCCGATAGTTGTTTTGTAGTGCACTCTAGAAATATCCAGTATAAATTAATGTTGTATTGGAATTATTTACATACATTTTTCCTAAAATTGGCAGTTCCCTCTAGTCTAGATCAATGGAATAAAAAAAGACTGCAATTGTATTAAAAAACTATTTCATCAAAGATGTCAAAGCTGACCTCAAGGAATACATTTAGTGGATTTGGGGTTTTGTAACACAATTTACCTCAAGCACATGGCTCAAATGTTTAAACATTTAAAGGGGTTGTCAAGAAGGTTTACTTATTTTTGGTTCAAACCCACAACCCACATTTGATGAAAGCAAGCAGGAGTGATTTGATTTCCGAAAAACCCACCATACTGTAACAAACAACAGCATTAATAATGATGTTATTCTGACACAGCACATGTAGCCTACATCACAAGAAAATAATCTATTTAAAAAATATATATATAAACTTTAAGGATAAGGGGAAATGATCACCGCAGAATAATAATACCACTAAAATCCAATAGCAAATCATGCTTTATACTTTATATTAGAGGAAAGATACAGTTGAATCGAACTGACTATATTGATCCTTAAAGAGTAAGTAGTGGGGTTATAGCGTTACATGTCCCCACGTGTTGCTACATCTGTTTAAATAATGTACCTGTAATTTTTCTTTACATTGTTAACATCCTGACAACTTTTTACACTAAAACTTTAAAGTCTGTTTCAAAGCTCTTTTCAAAATGACCGCTCTAGTGCACTGATAGCACTATGTAACACAATTTTTGTTCCTGGGTAGTAAGTGTTATTTCCTAATTGCTTATGCCTCAAAAGTATAGAAAATGGCTATTATTACCCACAAACTTTGCTTTTGTGACCAGGACAGTGATATTTTGAAATTTACCTATTTCCAATGAGAAAACGGGCGAATTTGTGTCTTTTTGTTCACATAAAGTCAGAAAAAAACAACATATGAATCCAAATTAACATGTATTTATACTAAAGTAATACAAAAATGACTACAAAAGATTTAGAAGTGAGTAGTTTCTCGAGATTTACGATTATACTGTAAATCACTTTCACGAATCAGACCCCAAATGTAGTCTCCCATCATGTTCTCGTTATACTGTCCTTGGTAGCGGCGTTCAAAGTCCAGTATATCCTGGTGGAAGCGCTCGCCTTGCTCCTCTGAGTACGCTCCCATGTTCTCCTTGAATTTATCAAGATGAGCATCAAGGATATGGACTTTGAGGGACATCCTACAGCCCATTGTGCCGTAGTTCTTCACCAGAGTCTCAACCAGCTCCACATAGTTTTCGGCCTTGTGATTGCCCAGGAAGCCCCCAGCCACTGCGACAAAGCTGTTCCAAGCCGCTTTCTCCTTACTAGTGAGCTTCTTGGGGAATTCATTGCACTCCAGGATCTTCTTTATCTGTGGTCCGACGAAGACACCGGCTTTGACCTTTGCCTCAGACAGCTTAGGGAAGAAGTCTTGAAGGTACTTGAAGGCTGCCAACTCCTTATCTAGAGCTCTGACAAATTGTTTCATAAGGCCCAATTTGATGTGCAGTGGTGGCATCAGCACCTTCCGGGGGTCCACCAGTGGCTCCCACTTGACGTTGTTCCTCCCCACAGAGAACTCGATCCGCTGTGGCCAGTCCCACCTGTGGTAGTGCGCCTTGGTGTCCCTGCTGTCCCAAAGGCAAAGATAGCAGGGAAACTTGGTAAAACCACCTTGGAGACCCATCAGGAATGCCACCATTGCAGCCTCTTGATGCCATCTCAGAAAAATGCAGATATGTATCCACTTAGGTAGCTGGAACTAAACTGAACTGGTGGGCTTAAGGCCCCTATATTTATACTACTATTTATATTACTGGAAAGTTCTAGAAGTTACTCCAAGTTTACTCAGCACTGAATCTATCTGGAATGTTCTGGAAAAAAGGTAAATTTCAAAATATCACTGTCCTGGTCACAAAAGCAAAGTTTGTGGGGAATAATAGCCATTTTCTATACTTTTGAGGCATAAGCAATTAGGAAATAACACTTACTACCCAGGAACCAAAAAAAAAAAAAAATTGTTACACAGTGTAGTGTAAGGATTATTTCCCATATTGTCAAACAGGTAACACAGCAATAACAATAAATTAAAAGTGGCAAACGAAGATAATAGCCTGTGACTAGTTTTCAGCAGTATGAAAAGAAAGCAATTTGTCTGTTTTGACAAAAACTCTATAGTGGTTTTCCAAACAAACTATTCCGTTCTTCAGTGAACAAACAGGTTTCTTTTATGTCCAATGGAGTCAAAGTTAAAGCTGAATTTCCCAACAAAGTAAAACTTCAACTGTTCATATAAGAATTATCAAATGTAACTAATGAACCTGGGCCAAGAAAATTTGATTATTTTCTGGCTGTTCTTTAAACAGATTAAATTTCTCATTAAACTCAGCTGAACGTATAGGACATGTCTTTATAATAACCTTAACACTGGACACCATACCATTATAGTTATGAATGACTGATTCAGTACAAGATAGTCACTCAAAGGGGTTGGTTTTCCATGAGATCATAAGGTTGAGAAGCAAGAACTTGAATACAGTGGCTCTCAAAAGTATTCACCCCCTTGGACTTTTCCACATTTTATTGTGTTACAACATGGAATCAAAATGGATTTAATTAGGAGTTTTTGCCACTGATCAACACAAAAAAAGTCGATAATGTCAAAGTGAAAAATAAAATCTACAAATTGTTCTAAATTAATTACAAATATAAAACAGAAAATAATTGATTGCATAAATATTCACCCCCTTTGCTATGACACACCTAAATAAGCTCTGGTGCAACCAATTGTCTTTAGAAGTCACATAATTAGTTGAATGGAGTCCACCTGTGTGCAATTAAGGTGTTTCACATGATTCCAGGTTAAATACACCTCTCTCTGGGAGGTCCCACAGTTGGTTAGTACATTTCCTAACAAAAACTACATCATGAAGACGAAGGAACATTCAAAGCAAATTCGGAATAACTGTTCTTCAAAAGCACCAATCAGGGGTAGGATATGAGAACATTTCCAAGGCAATGAATATCCTCCGGAGCACAGTAAAGTCCATTATTAAGAAATGAAGAGAATATGGCACAACTGTGAATCTGTCTAGAACAGGCCATCCTCAAAAACTGAGTATCCGGGCGACAAGGGCACTAGTCAGAGAGGCCACCAAGAGGCCTATGGCAACTCTAAAGGAGTTACAGTCTTCCACGGCTGAGCTGGGAGACACTGTGCATACGGCAACAATAGCCCGGGTGCTTCACAAAACTGGCCTTTATGGGAGAGTGGCAAAAAGAAAGTCATTGCTGAAAAAAACTCACATCAAATCTCGGCTAGAGTTTGCCAGAAGGCATGTGGGAGACTCTGAGACCGTGGAAGAAGATTCTATGGTCTGATGAGACCAAAATAGAGCTTTTTGGCCTCAACGCTAAGCACTATGTTTGGCGCAAGCCTAACACTGCACATCATCCTGAGAACACCATCCCTACCGTGAAGCATGGTGGTGGCAGCATCATGCTACGGGGATGCTTCTCTGCGTCAAACCTGCTGAAGTCTGAAAACCTGCTGAAGTCTGCAAGAGACCTGGGACTTGGGAGAAGATTCATCTTCCAGCAGGACAATGATCCCAAACATACAGCCAAAGCCACACTGGAGTGGCTTAAAAACAAAAAGCTCAATGTCCTGGAGTGGCCCAGTCAAAGTCCGGACCTCAATCCAATTGAGAATATGTGGAAAGAGTTGAAAATTGCTGTTCACTAAAGGTCCCCATCCAACTTGACAGAGATTGAGCAATTTTGCAAAGAAGAATGGGCAAAAATTGCAGTGTCCAGATGTGCAAAGCTGGTAGAGACTTATCCAAATAGACTCATGGCTGTAATTGCTGCCAAAGGTGCCTTTACCAAATATTGACTCAAGGGGGTGAATACTTATGCAATCAATTATTTTCTGTTTTGTATTTGTAATTAATTTAGAATAATTTGTAGATTTTATTTTTCACTTTGACATTATGGACTTTTTTGTGTTGATCAGTGGCAAAAACTCCTAATACAATCCAATTTGATTCCATGTTGTAACACAATAAAATGTGGAAAAGTCCAAGGGGGGTGAATACTTTTGAGAGCCACTCTAAGTAGGGGGAGGAAACAGTAAAACCAAAAACTCTTTAAGCTATCAAAATGAATGCCGCAATGAAGGGTAAAGGGATATGGAAACTCAGAAGATAGACATCCAAGTCCTTTCCTGAAAATGCATGGATTTTGAGAAGGGTCCAACATGGACAGACAAAAGTGTATTTGTATTGCAACACTAGAGAAAATGAAGTGCACAGGAAACCCATGAATACAGGATAAGCCTACATTAGACCACATAGAACATTTTGAATCAGACAAGTTACAGACCAGCACTGAAAATGTTTGGCAAATTAAGGAGAAATTAAGAAAAACATGGTTAAAAACGATTCAAATGTACCAGGCACCTTTTCCATTTTAAACATTTAATGACCTAAAAGGAGAATCCGTGTTTATTTCAATTTTTCATTTTGATGCCTGTTTACATTTTCTCTTTATTATTTATTTGTTTATTTAGCAGACGCCTTTATCCAAGGTGACTTACAGAGACTAGGGTGTGTGAACTATGAATCAGCTACAGAGTCACTTACAACAATGTCTCACCCGAAAGACGGAGCACAAGGAGGTTAAGTGACTTGCTCAGGGTCACACAGTGAGTCAGTGAGTGAGCCAGGATTTAAACCGGGGACCTCCTGGTTACAAGCCATTTTCTTTAACCACTGGACCACTCGTAACCTCCATCAATAAATCAACATGAGCTGGACACCTCAAGCTGGTAAAAATGGGTGTATTATTAGTCATGTTTTTAATTAAATAAGTTATATTTGTATAACTGCAATGAGTCCAACAGTATAGTATGTTTTTTTTTGTTACCAAAAACAGCTCCTTGTATAGGATATACACTACATACTCTTGTAGATAAAGAATTTATAAGCAAACAAGTGCATGCAAAATACTATTCTTAATCAAGGCTCTGACCTTTAACTGCAGGTTGTATTTTATAATGCTCTGAGGCAAATCTCCATTCTTTTAGCCATGACAGACTGTTTGTCAGTTAAACTCCCCCTGTCATGTATCCCTACCACTGCCAACTCATGCATGGAGACCTTCACTTTTACCGCTACCACTCGCACTCTGTGCAACCTTTGTCATTGATCGCTGATCCAATCCAGTGCCCACATGTTCTTCAAGTGCCTCCACAAGTAATGAGGTGCTTCTGGTGTAAAATTAAACTGTCAACTGTCAGGGATTGATAACCACAAAGAGAGCTGACCTAGAACACCTGCACTAGTGGCCAAGACAGGTGTGACACGTTTGATCACTGAAGCCCACGAGTCATTCTGACCCAGTAGTGTCTCTGCATGTATTCCCAATATAATAAGACATACGCTTATTAAAATGCATCTCATAACTTGGTTGTGGGCCGAACAATGAAAAACGAACTACGTCCCTGAAGACATCCTTTATTTATTTAGTTATTTGTTTAAACAGCAAAATTATCTAAAATGTAAAGAATATACAGAATTAAAATAAACGAGATGTTATTATTCTGCCCACTCTATAGATGGGCCAAAACATGAATTGCCTTTGGCTGAAGTCCTGGTTACTGTCAACACGATATCTCTTTACCAGTCCTTCTCTGGCTCTCACACCTAGATTTAAATACTGGCCACCTTGGGATGGTGGAAACAGTAATTCTCCTTGTGGTGTTCCTTAGGGCTCGAGACGCATTGGAGGAATAAGCTAAATTTAAAACTTTGTTTGTTATTACAGCAGAAAAAATATGGCAATGAGTGTTGAGATAATCCGCGGATTAGAAACACATGAAAAACACTGTCATCTGACTCTGCATGTGTGGAAACAAATCTATTAACTTTGTTGCTGACCCTATTAATAAAAAAAGGCTCAGAGCTGAAATTGTGGTGACAATTACATCAAAATCTGTGAATGCTTAATCCCCTAACACATGTACAGTCTTCCTGATGCAGGGACAGAGTGACACCAGTATGGATTTTGGCCCTGCTGGCTGGCAGTTTACTGAAGGCCCTGTGGGGGCTTGCATTGGCCTTTACGCTCAAGCGGCCCTTTCTTACCATATGCTTCTGAGATTCCTGATTCAAAGCTGTTTTAGAACTGCATATGCTACAAAGAAATGTTGGCTGAAAAAAGCAAAGCATAAAAGAACCCCTGCAGTGCATCACTGCATTGCCATATGATATATTACAAATCTAATTAAATGTGAATTTTCTTCTTAAGATAATAAAACAATAATGCTAGTTATACTTCTACTACTACTACTACGACTATGACTACTACTACTACTAATAATAATAATAATAATAATAATAATAATAATAATAATAATAATAATAATAATAACACAAGGCATTTGTTTTGTAAATGGAAACCTGTGTACTAATCCAAACATTGTGTACTAACCCAAAATAACAGAAATTGCAATTACACCATGTGCCTACTGGTGTCACTGCATGCTATGCAAAAATCCCATTGAATGCCTTCAGACATGCTTGTTTTCAAAAAAAGTGTACGTGACTATCACTCCAGAATTGGTCTGACATATTGTCTGACCCCAGTAAAAAGCAGTTAAGCAGATTTGTAATGCTAAAATAATATTGCTATAGGGACTAGGATGTTAACCTTAATCAAAACAGGATATCCTGAGGAGGATACATCTCCTAGGCTCTTCTGTCTGAAATTATTGAGAATGAGCTTCGTTTGTTTTGTGTTTGTTACAATATCACAATATCAGGAAGCCCGGGATGGCTCATCAAAGGCTGCTAGTTAAGAGAACCACTGATCCTCGGAATGAAGTCTTGTTTTGAAGATTGCAAGGAAAAGAATCTCCACTGTCCTATTGTTGCAGACTTCCCTTTTGTCTTCAACATTGCAAGGCTTTGTGGTCCAACATACATTTTCAGCAAGGTCTGTATTTAATCACTTTCCCAGTCTTTCCAAAGAAAGCAAGCCCCCGTGCCGAGCAAAACTTGGAAAGAATAAAAGCTTTAGGCAACAGATACCCACACGGTGCTGCATGCAAGATTTAGAAATATTAGCTGATGGCTTGTGTGGATCAAGTGTCTTCCCCTTAAAGAAGATTGAGTTTCACACATTTTGCAAAGTTAGCTTGTTTGAAAACTATTTCAATAACCTGACAATTATTATTTATTATTTGATTATTGAAATTATATTTAATGGTTCATTGATGTATAATTTAGGTATTAAATACAGCATAATAATAATAATAATAATAATAATAATAATAATAATAATAATAATAATAATTTATCTATGAAGTTTCACAATTATTTATATGTTACATTTTAGTTTCAGTTGTCAATATAGATTTGATTCTTGTAGATGCAGGCAATGCATGTATAGTTCACTTACATTGTTAAATTAATTCAGATGTTCCTGCGTATAGCAGCACAAAAATGCACAACCGACATGTTCAAACTATTAGAATATATAACTGCTGAGTATAAATGTATAATAATAACCAATTAAAACATGTTAGACTTTTGTTTACTGATAAAATTCCCATAAACAATAATACCAATTTTAACTTCTGACCTATATTAATAATATAGGGTACAATAGGTTATATTACACAATAACCCATAAGAATAAATGTACCATTGAGTATGCATTTTTTTAAGTTATTTTTTTATAACTGCAGTACTGTATTTATCAGTTTTTGTTGGTTTATATTTAAGAACTTTAACATTCTTGCTGTTAAGACTTGACACATTGCTTTGAACAATTCTAAGTCTCATGTTATGAAGCCTTAGTACAATTTCTGCATGCTGTGCCTTCAATCATAAACTTAAAAATAAATTAATTAATAGACAGCACGTTGTTTTATATGTGTGTTACTTTACTGAGTACAAGATAAAATTATAATTTAAAAAGAAATGCAGTGGTTCAGTGCAATGTTGAAGGTACTTGCAATTGCACCTAGCAATTTTATTTTTCTCACATAAGTTAATCAAGAGCTGCACAAATAGTTTCCTTCCACCCTCAGAAAATCCCACTGCGGTGGAACAAATTGTTATCTGAAGTTTCGCAAAGCAATTGTTCGATAATTCCGGTTTATGGCTCAAATCCAGCCTTTTAAAAAATGGTGTGTACTGCCAACACTTGAAATATTTCACAACAGAAGCTGAAAAAAGCATTAGCTGTCACTCAGCGGGTCAGCTGTGTAATAGCTGTAGTTCAGCAGGCAAGGCCTCTCACATAAACATCCAACTTGCTTACTCTGACAAAAGCAAGATATAAGGGCTATGTGAACCACTGATATGCTGGTGAATTTACCTGTTCCGTCTGTCTAGGAAAAAGAAAGTGGAGAAGTGGTGCTCATGTTGTTCCTTAAGGTAATCGTGTTAATACAATTGAATAAATCGGTGATGGTAATGAGTCACAGTAAATGCCACACAGTGAAGTGTTTTTATGACGTCTGTGATGTGCTAAACAGGGTTTTTCATCACGTACAAGCAAATGTTCTCCATGTGCCCATGATAACAATCCATAAAATACCTGAGAAACAATGATTTTCAATCAGGAAAATGGTAAATGTTATCTTGTAGTTGTTGATATTCCTTGGAACTGGTGCACAGCATGATTTCCATCTATGATGCAGCATGTAAAAATCACAAAACAGACAGATTTGTATGTGTTCCTTTTATACCTGTGACAATACCTGTAAGCATCACTGAACATGTATATATACTGTCCTTCGGATGAGACATAAAACTGAGGTCCTAAGAGACTCTGCAGCAGTTGTTGATGCACAGTTCACCCATTAGTTCTCTGTAAGTCGCTTTGGATAAAAGCATCTGCTAAATGACTAATTATATTATCTACACCAACTTAAGTGACCTATTCAGAACCTAATGACTTAATATAAAGGCAGCACCAGTTGTAGCAGCGTGATCATAAGCACTCCCAAATTTACCAGAAACCTTAAGTGAAGTGGCTTCCTGTACTTAAAACTCCACCCCTTATTTTTGGAAAAACAGGCTGGTGCGCTGTAGAAGGTTACAAAATGTAACTGTCACTTTGTTTAGTATGATCTACAGTTTTTTTTTTTGTTTTTTTTTTTGACAGCAACGGTTTTACTTGTGTTGAAAATCTTTGGCTGCCTGCGCTTTCGGTGGCTTTCTGCCCAGCACTTACCTTAGTTTCACCTTCTCGTACTGAGCAGGACTTAATTGCTCATTTGCAGAGACATATATCACAGGATTCTATCTCTATCGAAGATGCATACAGGAAGCCAACTCGTATCTCTTGCCAAGCATTTAATCAACTTTAAAGCATGCTTTGTTGTTGAGCCCTGTTTCAAATATATTTTTCACAAACCTGCGCTAGGTTATTGATTGAGCTGGGACCTCTCTAAGTTTGTTCCTTTGACTAACGATGCATGCTTCCGCTGTTAGAAATAAACACGTTTTGCATACTGAATTATGAAAGATTTTAAAACATGATAAACAACCGCGACCTGTTAACTCCAGTTATCAGTGTTGACTTCTGAGCCAGAGGCACACTTGGGTGGGGGAAGGGGGCGTGGCAAAGTGTTGGAGCAGACAGAACCCAGATAAGCAAGCCTACTCTTAAACATTTTTATTAATTCTAACATGAATATGCCTACTTGCTTCCCTGTTCTAACAATATATATTTACAAGCCAGAGCAGACTGTTTTTGACAAATACACTAGACTGCTCAATATGAGTGGCAAGCAATTCATCATCGCAAGCTATTACCTCTTTGAGCTCCCGGTAGTTCCCATCGTTTAAAGAATCGTCTTGCCCTCTGAACGATAATTCCTGGCATCCCAAGAAAGCTGCATCTTTTAAAACTGCCCTGTTCCTTCTCACGGTTGTGCTGTGTTTTGGTACTTGAATCTGTGGACCTTCATCTATAACATGCTCAACGCAAATGTGTCCTAGCAGCTTCAGTTTCACTTCGGCATTGACGTGGTCTTTTGCTTTGAAATGTCATTTTAATGCTTGATCTAAATTTTTTATATCATTATATCCATATTTTGTCCAAGTACTAGCAGAAATACAGAAAAGTAAACAAGGCCAACAATACAGGCGGTTTGTAATCGCGCTGCCTGTTAGTCAATCCACTCTTATCATACCAGTGACAATGAAATTATCGAGTAGTAATTTTCTTCCCAGTATTTTCTTCTACGTTTATTTTTATTTGAGTCTGAGGTCTTATAGATTTTATACATACTTTCTCAGTATATTCTAAAGTACCAAAGTGAGACGTTAGCAACCGATCTACCACATTCACGGCCTCAGCCATTTAACACAATAGCACTGGCGCCGCAGAATTCGATTTCGTGTTTCCTACCTTTGTCCAAAATTAAATTGAATAATATTCACCTCACATACAGAATTTTATTAAATTAAATCGCTTTAATATTTTCAAAGATGTCTACTATCAACTTTGAATATACTCTCTCCACTAAATCCAACAGCGCATGCGTAATAGAACACTGGGTAAGGTAATAATTATATTGAAATTAGCAAGGCTGGAAGCATGTCAACTTGCCTCCCTTGATAAAAAAAAATGTTTTGATTCATTCAATGAAAAATCGTTTTAGCACATGTGGTTTTTTGCAGTTTGTATTGAAGTCTATTGCATTTAGGGAAAACCAATGGAGCCAGTGCCTCCGGCTATCTGAACAGTGTTAAAACACAGGCTTTTTGTGTGTGTCTCTCTCTCTCTCTCTGTATATTATGAACAGCTATAAAATGTAATATATTAAAAAAATATACACTTGATTGTGTGGTTTAATTATATATTATATAAGAACAGAACACAATTATAATACTAATTATATATAATATAATTTATATAAAAATTAATTTTAATTTCAGATTTTTTGGGGAGGCACTGCCTCCCCTGCCAGTTATATATTTGTTCACTTTTTTATGTTCAACAACCAAACAGAAGGCATTACTTTAACTTGTAGATCTGATTTCAGTGATATAAAGACCACTTTTGTACAGCTTGTGGTCTATTTATTTTGCCAAATGCAAAAGGTAAGGTTAAATTGAGTTAGGAAAGTTGAAGCATTGCACTATCCTGTGAGCCTTTATGGAAATATGTGTGGTGATTATTTATATTTCTGGACCATTGAACCATTTAAGATAACTGGCAACTGGCAATAAACTTGGCATATAAAAACAGGAGGATATTATTCGTCTAATATTTTCTAATAAACCTGTCACATATTATACTAAAACATGGAAATAAATAAATATCCTGAACAGTTACAGTTTGTATGAAGGAGGATATGATATGACTACTTCTTTGATTCATTTTTCAGTAACACTTCATAACAAGTGGTGGGAATTCAAATTGAATACATACTTATCAACTAAAGTATCATATCCTATTGAATGCAAATGAAGCTGGCTAACAATTTATACAATTCTTCACTTATCCCAAATTCTAAACATTAAGCCACCTTTCCTACTTTAAAATGTTAAAGAATAAGTGGCAGTGCTCCAAAAAATATAGCATTATACGTCCCCACGTGTTGCTACAACTATTTAAATAACGTACCTGTCATTTTTTTAAATCTGGTTCAAAGCTCCTTTCAAATTGACTACTCTAGTGTACTGGGGTTTGAGATCTGTCCTCTAAATCACTGCAGGAAGTGATTTAGAGAAACATTTTTTAAAAAACATAACAAGTGCTCTGGCTTTTCTGTGGGCAGTAATCCTTACATGTGGGCAGTAATACTTACCATGTGGGCAGTAATCCTTACACTATAAGTGCACTAGAGTGGCCATTTTGAAAAGAGCTTTAAAGCAGAGTTTAAAGTTAATAAGTGTACAAAGTTGTCAGGATGTTAACAATGAAAAGAAAAATGACAGATATGTTATTTGAACAGTTGTATAGCAACACGTGGGGACGTGTAACACTATATTTTTCAGAACCCCGCTACTTACCCTTTAAGGCCTGGTCATTGTTATTTATACTTAGCTTTTCCCAGTGGTAAACATACCAAGTTTCCCATGCAAAACTAAAGACCACTCCCAAGATAGTCAGACACCCTGTCTGGTTCAACACATTATCTTGACCCATTCACTTGGGCAGCTGAACTCTGTTAAGGTTTAGATCAACTTAATTTGTTATTGCATGGCTGTTTTGATTGGCATTGCAAGAAGGCGTTGTTTAGTCTGATCATTATCTGTCTAGCTGAACTACAGAGTTCCTTTATGAAATGAAAAAAATCTGCAAACTGAAAGTATAACAAATAATCTGGACAGTATCTGACGTTAGAGTTAATAGTAAGTGAATTGAGCTCATTGGATATAATGGTACATTTGACACAATTGGAACTAAACTTTAAATTCTAACCAAAACAAGCTCCAGAGTGCAGTGGAACACACTGCTCTCACATGACTTAATAATATAATTTTTTGTTTAACTAAATAAAGAAATAATATACAGTCAAAGGTCCAGTGCCATCTTGGCAAGGACTGGTGAAGACATTAATAGGAGAAACTTTCAGAATCGTAAAAATGAGATTATATCTTCATAGTGATAAGCTATTTTCCATCGTGATGGCTGGCAATATTTTTATTATAGGATAGAGATTAATGAACGTATCTCATATGCAGATTTGTACTACTTCCCGAATGTGGCCTGCAGCTCTCTTTGTAGACTAAACTGACAATCACTGACCTAACGTCAGATAATATCATTGGTGAACCATGGTTTCAGATATGTGCAATACAAAGCTCCACACGATCCTTCAGAATGCTTTGATAGAAGGTCCCAGCTACCAAATCTCGTTCAGGCTAATCACCTTTTACCTCCAGGCTTCATTCATTCACTTGGAATGTGCTACTTGACCACATTAACTGTTCTGCCAGCCTCAGGAACGTTTTTCTGTTGTGCTGCCTGAAACTGGATTGTGTTGATTTAAGCTAATGCTGTTAATATGTGAGTGTAATGTAACCGCTTCAATCTGTTCTACTTCTGTCTGTAATAACAACCAACACTCTTGAAACAGGATGGTTCCTCTCAAGTTCTCCTGGTGAAGTTAATATTTATTATTTATTTATTTTAAACCACTGCTTACTTTCTACTATTGCATTCAATGTGTTTCTGTAACGTATAAGGTTGCAAATACATTACAAACAGGACACAGAGGCAACCAGTAACAAAATGTAATTTGTTGCCTGATACAGCATTGTTTAGGCTAAGAGAAATAAACCTTGACATGGTTTTCTTGATCCTTTGTGGGGTTTTAATCCATAATTTCGGACTTTCATACACATACACAGTCTTTTTTGGCACTATATTTACAGCCAGGCTGTATTCCAAGCCTGTGCATGAGGCAGTATAACTTTAAATAAATACCATAAAATACATATAGGTTCCTGAGTCGACACTGGTAAATATACATTCAAAAGCAAGTAAGAAATTACTGAAATTACAATTACCGCTGCCCTTGAATAAGCGGCATACTCACATATCAGATATGTAATAGACGCAACTCTCAATAATGAAACATGTACATTTTTTCCCCTATCCCAACTCAAATAAATGCAGCACTTAATAAAGAATAAAGAAATGCATACAGTTAGCAGTTATTGAACAGTCTGTAAGGAGCAAGCAAGACAGCGAAAGCGATGTTTCTTCATGAGTATAGAGGATTTTACAGAAATTCAGCTGTATAATGCTTTGAGAGCAAAATACATGGTAGTAGCGTCTGTAAACGAGAATAGTAGTGAGGGCCCTGTAAGGATCTGCAATTATGCTGAGAACACTGTTCCTCGATGCAGCGATGTCTCCTTTCAATCACATTTTCGAATGGGAAGGTCGACATACGAGGTAATAAATTCCTTGTTTCAAATAATGACACCTATTGCAGCTAACACCTAATTTAAAAGGGGCAGGCGTGGTATGTTGTAATTATGTGGTTTATGAATGCAGTATGTAAACATCCCATGTTCTTATTTCTTCATGCAATACACGTTCGTGATTTAATGGGGGCGGGGCGCTGGCCATTGACGATTTCACAGACATCTTTAGTATGCAATATAGCCTTCATTTTATAACGGTGTATACCGTTACAAATATAAATACACACACACACATATGTAATAGGTTAATGTAATGCGCAGCATATTATGAGTTTGAATAATAGGCCTCCTATTGAAAAAATGTGAGCGCTTTGTAACGGCGAAGAGTCAAGTTCAGAAGAGCAGCCTCACTGGAGGTCCAAAATGTCCGACCTGTGTATCACTGCAGAGGTGGTTAATTGATTTTTCTCAGTATGGCCGTGCTTGACTCATTTTTGCTTTTTAAAACCAGATTATAATTGTTTTAATTGCATACTTAACACACAGTTCAATAATGGCAAGTGTCGACTACGAGAAGCTACAGCTAGAGCGGTCTGCTTATAAAACGTAGCCGATTTGTATATCTTTTAAAATTTGTTGTGAAATACATGTTTTCATCGTGATATCCCTCCAAAACTAGGCACAGTTTTTCAGTTGTGGTGAAAAGTGTTTTTTTTTTTTGAACGCTTCAGGCATTTTATTGGTCTGTACACAGCCTAAACATGTGTACGATGTCTTTAGACAGCTGGCTTATTGGTAAACGGACATATAATTGTAATATGTATTTTAATGCCAGAGTATGTACATAGCTAGCTATTAGAAAGAGTGTGAAGAAACCCAGGACAGTGGAAATACATTTTCTATCATATCACCCTCTGGGAGAAGATCCAAACACTAGAAAATGAGAGAAATATTTTGCAAGATGAGATGAAGAGAAAGAATGTGATTTTGATAGTGGTAAATGCTAACATTGAAATCACATTTTCCTTGAGAAGAAAGGAGATCATTGAGAATGGGCCACTTGGCGGAGATTAAAGGTGTAGATGGCCGACGTTGTTTACTGAGAGACAGGTACAGTGTTGTTGATTAACATTGACATTGGAACTTAACGCCATAACAGAACTCAAATACTTATTCTAAAAACAAATATTTTGATTATTGAGGTGCTCATTTAAAAAAATATATATAGGCAACTGATCCTTAGCACGCTGTAAAGGGAGTGGACATTGGAATACTGGCAGTAAGAGAAGACAACGGCACTAGACATGTCAGAAAAGAACATTATCAGTGTTGCATTGGTACTTGAAGAGCAGGTTGTGACGGATCTGTGTGATGTTTCAAATGCTATAGCTGTGCTATTTGGCCTTGTGTATGCACTTAATATTGACTACCCTAGGGTTCTGAGGTACACTTTTGAAGTTATCCAGAAGGTTTTCATGAATCTTGGTGGAGACAGATGTTCAGCAAGAGTTCACAGCCTCAAAAACAGATTTTTTCAGTAAGGTTCAGGATAATATGGTTAGGTTAATAATATATATATATATATATATATATATATATATATATATATATATATATATATATATATATATATATATAATATTTCATTTTAGTTGTTGCATAGTCCTTGCTTGGACATTTTTTCCTATATTCTGGAGATCAAATTTCCACGACTTAGGCCTAGATACTTAGGTACTTTTCTTATGGCCTAGGTACATAGGGAGCAGTTACATTGTAAGTAGGAGACCAGAAGTGACTCATAAACCCATTCAGCTCCCTGAGTACCTAGCCACAAGACTGGGTTAAAAACTTGGATGTGTGTCTTGTGTCATTGAAAAGTTAGTTAAATAGAAACTGGGTGTTATAAATGATGTTGACAGTTTATCTAAATAATTTAATCTGCGTTTTGCTGCTTTAAATACATTTCACAATGAATAGAAGCCGAGTTAGTTTAGCAAATGCTTTGCCTTGTCTTGGGTGAACTGGGAATATTGAAGTTCTGGGGTGTTGGGAACTCCATCTTATTCTCTCTCTCTCTTTCTCCACACACACACATTTATTATTTTAATATAACTTTTTGCACTCGTTCTAAATTTTCTTTTGGATTTTGTTTTTCTGAACTAATCTCCTTTACACCTTTTCAAAACTCAAAGCCACTTTACGGTGATTAACAGATCATTCATTTTATCTGCCATTGAAAACAACTGCAAAGATAGGGATTAGATCCCATCATCCCTGAACTACAGTATCTTTCAAATGTTCTCACTTTAATTTACCATTGAGTGTTTGAAGTTATGGAAGAATATATTTTATAATGACTTTAGATTAATATTCAATTTAGTATACTGTTGTGTTTGACAAGTTTGAAGAAATTATATTGTGTTTAGAAGCATAGCAATGCAAATTCTGTTAAACGTTAAGTGTCGCATCATGCTGTTTTTGCTGTATAAGAGTGAATATATTGCATAGACACACACAGTATATTTCAACAAGTGTTGAGATGTCCATAGGTTTTCACACTGTTCAAAAAATGTACTTTCTTAGTGGTGTGGTTTATTTGCTGCCTCTGTATCTTGTGTTAATTGTATTCAGAAAAAACACAGCCGGAACAGGTATTTTGTGATATATATATATATATATATATATATATATATATATATATATATATATATATATGAAAATAGAAATCTGAGCCTCGTACACCATTCTAGCTCATAGAACAATATTTCAGTCTGTTAAATGCTGAGCTATGGCAGCAGATTACATGTTTCAAGATCTCTCATCAGACTGGTAGAAACCTGAGCACACTTTCTAAAAAAAAAAAAATGACATTCCCTAACCTGTCGGTGGTGATGTTGGGTCTAGTAGACCCCAAATCACGCTGTGCTTTTGATGCAAATGAATAGACTTTAAAGCAGAACATTACTCATATTTAGCTGTGTGCTGTGTGCCATTATCTGTATATGCTAACACGACCTAGGCAGTTATGAAAAGGTACTGAAAAGGCAGTGGTGTACATAACTGCAATCGATTAGTGATCATGAATATCATGTCACCAACGCAGGGTTAATATACTTAATTTGCTAGAGCTGTGATAGGTTGACCTAGCATGATTTTTTGGCTCAGATCTCTACACACCGCTAGTGTTTCAGAACTGTGTGGAGTATTTTGTTTCCCCCTTACTGTACCATCTAAGTACAAAATAAGTGTGTACAGCATGAAAAGAAATTTTGAAATAAAATCTGCATCAATGAAACTTGACTAATGACAGTTCTTGCAAGTGATGTTACCAACTTAGTAAGTTGAGTGTTTAAGCTAGATCAGCTGTGATCTTAGTGTGTTTATTATGGAAATCTTAAATCTGTATTATGCTGCCTTAACTATATTGTATGACTTTCAATTATCCCCTTTAATGTACAATTATGCTGGGTAGTGTTTCCTGAAATGTATGAAATAGTTAATGAAACTAAGGATGTTAAACTTACAATGAGTAGTACTTACCATTATCAATACGCTGCTGTCAAAACTCAATTTTCTTATTCCATAGAACATAAATTACCATGCATGTACAACTTTTAGCCTTGTTTTCCTACCTCTGCCATCCAAGTAAAACACATTTTAGTAAACACATGTAAATAAGTTTACTCAACTCAAAGTGTTATGTTGTACACATTTGCTGTTTTGTTGATTAAAATCAAGTCAGTTGCCAAACGTAAAGTTAGCAAGTACTGTACTCCCAAATTCTGTCTTTGTTCCAGAGACCAGCTTCACACAACTTAACATCAACAGTAATAAAACTTAACTGAGTTAAGGCAGCCAGTTGCCTTAATTGTGTTGAGTTGGATGAACTTCCAAATTTTTACAGTGTACAAATACAAACAAAATTAATTGAATAAACTTGAATAAAATGTATTTAAGAGTACAATTACACACTGGAGTGTACTGGTATTTTACTGTGAAGTTTATGGAACTTATAAAAAAAAAAAAAAGAATACCTTAGGTACATAGCACTATATACTGATACTGCAGCACTAATATATATATATGAGAGAGAGAGAGAGAGAGAGAGAGAGAGAGAGAGAGAGAGATAGGAATTAGCAAGAAAAGTAATTAATTTTAGTTGTAATGCAGGAGGTGTATGATTATTATTTAAGTTTCTTAAATGCATTTCTGTTGTGGTTGTATGCATGATATTATGGCTAATAAGAGACGCTGCAGAATCCTGATTCAGACAGGAAGTTCAGAGAGTTGGGGGGGGGGGGGGGTGTTGGAGTGTCAAGCAGAAGCTAGTGTAGCTCTCGCTGTACCGTTGCTGCTTAGGGGATAGCCACAGGATCAACTCATCTTTCTCACCAAAGCCCTGCCTGGACCAAGAGACTGTGAGTGCTTAGTTGTCTTGCTGGTTGAAGAGAAAGAAACGCACTGTATATTAAAGAGTTCAGCCTGGCGACTCTTAGAAACTGCTGTAAGAAAAGAGAGGTAAAATAAACCTACCTCCTCTGTGTTGACTTGGCATTTCTTTCATGTTATCCACGCGACACTGGTATGTGTCCTCATCTAGTCAAACACTGATCTAATCTGTGAGCTCAACAGCTTTCAGTTTAAAGTTGAAAGACTTCTTCGCCATCCTGATTTAGTTGTATCCGCGGAAATAAACTTCAATAAAAAATTGCGCCTTTCGAAATCCATAGCACTTCTAATTACCGCCAACCTTGAATAAGTGCCGCAGCTGTTTTTAGCAATTTAACAAACGCTGTGACGTTAATTCAAAGTAATATGGTACTTGGTATTTACATATTAAGTGAGACAGGACAACAGTTCTTGTGCAAGTTTGTTTTTTATTATACATAATATGAGCTTGTCATTATAGACAGTTTGATGGTGTCCTCATCAACGGGAGAGAAGGTGGGGTGGCGAGTAATAAACGTGAAAAATATTGCAGGAGGTTGTGGTGTTAATGGTATGCAGTGCTCCCTCATTATTTCACAATTCAATAATACACACATGTGGTTTATTCACATCATGCTCACAGTAAATTGTATATGTACTATACTCCACTGTATAAGTACCCTTTCCTAGTGTTCCTCGGGTCAATAACAAGGCAGCAGTATATGCCATGTTACTTTTTTCAGTTTCCTTTACATTTGCAATGATTCTGTTGCCCCAATATTGAGGTTTAATCATTGACACTACAGCTGCCTCTACTGGAGTTTTGTTTTCTAAAATCACTACTGATGCTGAATTCTGACTACCTGTTAAAGAATCCATTGTCCACATTCCCAAAGGTGTGAGACTGTGGCCTTTAACACTACTGGCTTCACCTGCTCTATAGTAAAGAATAGATACAATGTAGAGTGGTGGCGGGCAGCTGAAAATCTTTGCCTGGTTACTATGAGATGCTGCTAATACTGTGTATGGAATGTGTTCAGGCGCATTCCCCAGTTGATTAATGATCCAGAACATGTGAATAGAGATATCAAAACAATTGTGATTATGTTAAAGAAATTACATTGAAAGAATATGTACAGACACAGCTTTCATTATTGCCTTAACGGGTAGTAATGTGATAAGCATTATCAAGAAATGTAGATATTCTGGGAAACTAAATTTAAAAAGTCTGGTGTCAGACACAGAATTTGTAGAGCACAGCAAGTCATCTTCTGAAAGTCCGCCAATTGACCTAAAGAAGTTCTGAAGACTAAAAACTGCAATAATCATGAATATTATGTAATGTTAGCCTTTTATTAACAGAAAATTGTGCTGGTCTGGGATTTTACTGTAAAAGCATAGATGGGGTTGGGAAATATCAACATATGAGAGCAATTAACTATTGATTAATGCTTAGATAGCTCTCTACAATGCAGACTGAGAATTCAAGCTGTAGAGACAAAACCACAAGCTGTAAGAGGCAGCTAGACATGACTGTGTCGAAATTCTCACAAATATGCTGAATCAGTGAAATGTTTATGACAGAGCTTCAGCCCGGACAATAAAATAAGAATCTGCGGTCAAGTGATGACATCCTTACGGAAGAGCCGTAGGGCCACGGGAGAAAAAAATAAAAACTAGGAATTTCGTCTTTACAATTTGAAATTTCGCCTTTTGAAAGACAAAATTTCACCTTTTAAAACACGAAATTCCATCTTTTGAAGTCAAAATTTCTCTTTTAAAAACATGAAATTGACATTTTACAACCAGCTGGGTCATGGGAAAAGCTGGAGGAGGCGGAACTCGGAACTTTGCTTCCTAATTAACTTCTGCCGGGTTTTAATAAAGAAAATGCATTTTCCCCACATATATTATAGAATCATATCTGTTTGAAAAAACAGCTACAGTTTGGAGTACACGTGTTTTACTTAAAAACACAACATTTCACCTTTTAAAGTCGAAATTTTGAGTTTTTAAAGGCGACATTTCTATTTTTTTATTTTTTTTCTCCCATGGCCCTAGGGCTCTTCCGCACATTCTAGAGAACTCTATTAAACTGTATTTCTCAATAATAAATACATGATTTGAGTGAATATATTAGTTTACATGTTATTTTATTCAAACCCATGAATACATTAACCAGCTCTATTGACATATGCAGTTTTCAGACAATGCTCTTCATTGCATTTTAAGGATTAAGCATCTACAAAAGAGTTTCTTTCAAAACTATTGGCTGTTAATCCAATATAATAATGTATCTTAAAATATTTACTACTCTCTTGTTTCAGTGAAGAAATAAACAACTCAGCCTGTTCGGTAGGGGTTTTTTTTTCTTTCAATCTTGATTAATTAATACTAGTGTACAGAACAAGTATGAATTATTGTTTACTTCATTTAAATTTAATAGTGAATCATACAGGCAATCATTATAATGTGTTAACAAAAAAAAAAGTTTGCAATGAAGCAAAAGCTTTAATCCTTCCATTTTTATTTCTGGTAGCCAATGAACCAATAATGTATGGATGTGTATTTAACAAAAGCAACATGTTAATTAAAATGTCATTGTGACGCAGTTTGGCTTGGGCTACAGGCATTTTTGTAACTATATTTGTATGAGGAAATAATAATATTTAGCCCACTCGTGGTTTCCATTCCATTCCTGGAAATAATTTCTCGGTCTACATTGTACGGAATGTAGAGACTTCAAAGAAATTAACATCATAATGCTCAGAAAATAAGACTTGCATATGATGCACAGTACTATAGATAAACTATCAATAGGAAATACCATTTTAGTTCATATTACATTTCCTATCACTAATTTTAAAGTGTTAAAGTGTTAAATCTTTTGTTTTTAAGTCTTCATGAAAACCATGATCTCTGAAAGCCAGTAATATATTCTGAAAATGTAAATATTTATAGTGTTACCATTAAAAACATGTCAACAGGACCGGGTCATGATGACACAGTGATTATATGAAGTTTAAATTAATTAGATGGATGTTTGTGTACCCCAGACCCTTATCTGAAATCAAACTAGAATAGCATAATAAAACAAGAGTTGCATACAACTTCTGAAACAGCAGATCCTATCCAGACACACATTGTATTGATAAATTTGTGAGACCAGCTTAATGTCTGAACTAAAGAAGCCAAGAGATGTCACAAGTTTGTCTGGATCTTAGTCCCCTATAGGCCATGGGGGGCCATTCGTGTGATGGATGAGAGTAGCTGTCTCGAGGGAAAGAAAAGACTAAGCATGTCAATGTCACTATTGAGCCAACCGCTCTGCTGATCCAAGCTTGGTCATTGACAGTCACTGCTTGTCAGGAAAGCTTGCAGGTGATGGGGTTTGGATTCCCATATACAATGCTGGATTATAGCATGGAAAATGTCTGACAACATTAGGTTTTTGCATCCCTAATGAACAAACATTATTCAACTCAATTGTGGGCCCCAATCCTGAAACTTTAGCTCAAATTGTAATTAAAGATTGACTTTTGAAGAGTGTTTGTAATGAACTCTGTTCTTTATGCATCTCCATTGCTCTTTAAATGTAGTCTTAAATGCAGCTGTCAATTACATGAAATAATATATTATTAGTATTATTTATTTCTTAGCAGATGCCCTTGTCCAGGGCGATTTACAATTGTTACAAGATATCACATTATTTTTACATAAAATTACATTATTTTTTTACACATTATTTTTATATACAATTACCCATTTATACAGTTGGGTTTTTACTGGAGCAATCTAGGTAAAGTACCTTGCTCAAGAGTACAGCAGCAGAGTCCCCCACCTGGGATCGAACCCACGACCCTCTGGGCAAGAGTCCAAAGCCCTAACCACTATGCCACACTGCTGCCCCAATATAGCACACAAATTGAACGAATGCAGAAAACCAAAATGATTTGGATAAGGGCAAAAAGGATAATATACTTCATTTTGCATTTATCATTTTAGATTCATTGACAGATCTGTTGGTATACCTATGTGCAAGTGTGTGCATAATTGTGCATTATTCAATTTTTTTAAAATACAAACATAATTTTTTAACCAAAGCCATTGGTGACTCTTTAACATTGCAGTCCTCCTCTCCATTTCAGTTCAGCTCTCTTAAGTCTCTGACACAAACTTCTAAGGCCAACCAAGCAGTAATGTTGCCATGCATAACAAAAACGATTGCCTTCCTATCTGTCTCTGTTGATGCAACGTCTTTTTAATATTGTTAGTGCTAGCCCTCACTTGTCTCACCTTTTAACTGGCCCAATCTATTAACCCTTTTGAATTCTGCTTATAATGAGCTATGACAGACAAACAGATGATACATGGCCCATTAAACAATGTAGATGTGCTCCTATGGAATGATCCTGTGACAGCTGTTGGGAATGTAAGCAAAGGGAAGAACCTTGGTGTACCAATGTGTCTTAAACTAACTGCTAGAATAAACCTATAGGTAAGTGGGTTTTTATATATTATTGGAAAAATTATTCCAAGATGAACATTATATTTTTTCTCTTTATGTTGGCATTAAATGATATTTCCCCCCTTACTGAAATGTATAGAGCCCTGAAGATTACTGGTTAAGAAGTACCCCTAAAGTTAAATAATAATTAGACAGAAAAAATATAAAAGATATTACTATATAGAACATTGTGCAGCAACATGAAAACCAAGACATATACTATACTATGACAAAATAGGGAAACATATATGTACTGTACAGTATTATTGCTTTTTATAGTTGGAATTTTTTGCGAGATTAAATATTTTCAAATCTATTGTGAAAAAAGAAAATACAGCCTTTGTAAGAATAGGGGATTTTTTTTTTAAAGTGCTGATCTATGACATTCATGTTTTGTGATGTTTAAAGTACTTTATAAGGCTGAACATGGTGCCTGCTTTCTAATGAGGTAATTCAACATTATACGGTCAGGGGCAGAATTGAGTGGGCGTCTTATTTTGGAGAGCTATGATTTCTTTCCATATTTAAGAGTTTACTTTTGTCTCTTAAACTGCAAAGTTAACAGTGCTAGGATAGTAGATATATTCAGATAATTAGAAAAATTAGACAAATGCCCATTATTACCACACACACACACACACACACATATATATGTATGTGTGTGTGTATATATATATATAAAGAATAGTAAATAATAATTTTAAAAAACAAATAGTCACAGATTTGAGTTTGCATGGGCTCTTGTTTAAATATTCAGAGCCTATGTTTTAATTTTTTTTTAAAACACTCAAATAAAAGCAGATCCAATAAGCGCACACACACACGCACACACACACGCACACGCACACGCACACACATATAGCCAATTTTTAGATGACACAGCAAGCTATACGTCTAATTTGTTGAATCAAATTAATTATTACAACAAAACTAGAAGTATGCTGTCAGCTTAATACAGCTTCCTTCCTGTCAGTTTTAATATTCCTGTAAGGTGTTGTATTACATTCTTTTCTATACCCAAGTGAGCATTTTTGGGTGTAAGATGAACACTGCTGATGCCCATTTATGGCAGTAATGGCAAAAGCTGTTTCTGGCGTACAAACAAGGTATAGCAGAAAGAATGATTGAATGTCTGTGGGACACTGAAAACAGAATGGCACTCACATAGACCTCCCCATAGAAATGATTTATACCAAACACAAGTGATTTTTTGGCCAAACTCACTTGCACAGTTAAACTTTGTTTTCATCTCTGATTAGTTATCATGTCACCTACAGCTATGGCCAAATGTTTTGCATCACCCTATAGAATGAACTAATTTCACTTCATAAAAGTCGAATGAAACCTGCTAAATAGCGTTACAGTAACATATCGAATTACATACTGTTTTGTAGTTTTCTATATATTTAACAAAAAACCTACCACATTTTAAAAATATGACATTTTGAAATCTAACATGAAATACTGTACTACTATTATGGCTTCCAGTAGACTTTTGCAATATCATTTTTGTAGTTTCTTTGATTACATGATGTTCAATTAAATATCTAAATTATATTCAAGAAAATTTTAAAAAATCTGATCACACAAATTTAAACTTTTACTGTATGCATCAAAAAGTATATAATAATAAATACATAAAACATGTTGTTGTATATGGGTTTAACTGTTGTATGAGATGGCCTCTTCTAGTTTGATACAGCTTTAAAGGAAAGAGGTGCAATAATTTTAAACATAGGACACACAATGAGTTTATTTATTTAGAAAGTTGTTAAATGCAGTCTGGGAATTGAAATATTCCATGTTGACATTATACAGAGCTGGCAAGGAGCCAGGTCCACTCCAGTCTCTATAGAGAGGTCCAGAGGACAAGGAATTTAGTGCATTCTCCCACTCACTTAAAAGGTAGAAATCACTAGTTTACATCTTGAGCAAATAATAATCCTTACATGTGCCTCAAATGATGCCTTATTCTTAGACTGTGAAGGGAGATTGCACAGTATGCATGAGAAGATTATAGGTTGTAATAGCCCTGTGAAATTGGATTCTAAGTGACTTGTTTTATTTTGGGGACTGACATGCATTCCATTTGTCATGTTTTATTATTATTGTTTTTATGTTTTTGTACTTTTATTGACTTATGCTTATAAAGGGATGTTTTACAAATTGTGCATATCTTGTAGTTACTGCTATTGAATAACATTGCCATATATTCTACATCTCTTACACATGCTAAACAAAATAACCGAGTCAAAATAACCGATTTACAAATGACTTTTTTTTTTATTTCACAAAATAAAGTTGTGCAGGGAAAACGCTTTCCAACAATTTGAAACATAATAACATTGAAGGTATGGTTTCATTTGTAAACCATTTGTCGTTTTGGCCCCTCCCCCCCCCCCCCCCCCCCCCCCCCCCAAAAAAAAAAGAAAATGTCAAAATCTTGATTAACATTTTCAATATCGCTCTAACCCCCAAATAGTTCTATATGTTCTTGCTACACGCCCTGGTGCAAAAACAGTGTTGAACTATTAATGTAATAATAATCTGAATACATTTCTTTCTGGACATATTTAGAGACATACATTGTTACAGTAAAGTACGTTTTACAAAAAAGTGCATGCTATTAAATATGTTGGACGCATAACTGCAGAGTATTCTGTGAGATGTGTACGTTGTAATGCATAACTAAATCGTGCAAAGTATTCAATCTCACTTATAACAGGAAAATGTGTGTAAGGAAGGTAGTGTAAGTACCTGTCTGAACATACATAAATTCGCAAACAGTTAATTAACTTTGTTTTATTTGCAAGTTAATTGTTTCGGGCTGCATATAACGTTCTGCACATACTGCAAAGTGTTGACAAAGCAAACACAGCAGCAAGAACGAGCGGTTGTGGTGCACAAACTCTTGTACAGTTTTACCTCGGGAGAATATATTTTCTAAATAATATCTAATTGTGTCAGTGAAAAAAAAAAACGCGGTCAATGCTGATAGTCGTTGATAGTAAAATGAGCATAAAGTGACCATTGCAAATGATTTACTGTTAAATTATTATAATCTCGGTTTTCGTCTTTAAACATTGATCAGGCGGCTGTGAATCAATACCTGAGGATTTTAACTCCCCCCTTCTCCCTCCACACACACACACACACACACACACACACACACACACACTTACTTTTTAGTGTTCTTTTAAGAGCATAAAAACGTATACACAACAAATGTCCACAATAATTAAATAAAACTTTAGTGTTTTACAAACTACATTTTAAAATGTGCATTTCCCTATTTGTTATGCAAAACTACTAAAAAGTACTCAATAATAAATATAACATCATGCACATACATACATCATCAGCAGGTAGTAACATTGGCTTACAGTTTGCTGTTTACCAACCTTTAAATAGGTAAGTTACCCTATCATAAATATAGCTGCTTTTATTTGTATTTTAAACATACATGATACATAGTATTGACAATAATAATAATAATAATAATAATAATAATAATAATAATAATAATAATAATAATAATAATATTTTACCTACGTTTTGAAATGTTGCATTTTTGTTTCAGTTGTAGATGGGGGCTATGCACGCATAGCTTTCTTACATTGCTAAGTTATTTCTGTTTACCCGTGTAAAAAGGCACACCCGACACTTTCAAACCATTAGAATATACAATTGTTGGGTATAAATGTAACATAAGAATATACAGTGTACAATATAAAAGTTTTCCACAAAATCAAATAATAATATAAACAGTGCTGGTCAAGTTCAAAGTAAATAGGTTTAGTGTCTTTGGTCCCTTTGTTATGTGCCGTGTGTGTGACCTAGTATTTGAGGGAAAAGGAAATTATATTTCAAAATACGAAAATCATAAGTTTTGGAATGGTTTCCTTTATTGCTACATCTGAACTGAAGTACTGTGAAACATTACCAGTACAAGCGTAACACATGTATTATTTAGTCTCGTAAAGCGTTTTGTGATGGTGGTCCACTATGAAAGGCGCTATATAAAAAATAAAGATTATTATACTTGATTTATTTATTTATTTATTTATTTATTTATTTATTTATTTATTATCCATTCAGTTTTAGTTTTAGGTCTAAAAGGCACAAGAGTGAAATCAAATATAGTTGTTTAGGTTTGTAAAAAAAAAAAAAGTGTTTATATTGTGATGCATTAAGGATGCATTAAATACATGATATTTGAAAAATGCTCGCCATAGAATCAGTCATATTATTGGGGTTGATAGGAGACGACGTCTCTGACTGCATACAAAAATAAAGAAAGAAATAAAATGGTGTAATGGAGTCAAAATGATCCTGTATTTACCAATATCACCCGAAACCACTAAAAAAAACACATTGGATTAAACAGCAAACTGCAAACTGCTGGAGAACTACCTGAAATCACAGCATTTACATAAACTTCAACACATTGGGGTGAGAGGGGGAGAAATGCTGACAGATTTCTGAACTAACTTTAAACATTCTCGATTATTATTTGTATTATTATTATTATTATTATTATTATTATTATTATTATTATTATTATTATTATTATTATTATTATCATAATCATCATCATCATCATCATCATCATCATCTCTTTGTAGTTTTTACTGTTAGCGCTACAGGCATTCCTTATCCCTTATGTTGCTAATTCATTATTATTAAAGACAGGGTCAGTAGTACTTTAACACGAGTAGGTCCTACGGTTTACATCCAAGTAAACAATCCTACTCCAGCCTGACATTCCACTAGCCTAGTTCAGAACATTTACAGACGCTGCTTTCCTGCAGCTTAATCAGAGAAAAACACTCAATTTACAAAGATGTATTACAAAGATTTCTAACACGGAATTGTAGCTTTAAATTACCACTTGTTGCATAATAAAACAATTACTACAAATCATTCTGCAGAAAAATACACCGATGCAAATATGTTATTTAAACCACTTTAAAAATACCCACAGAAGGACAATGTTGCATGAAAAGTACAGTCGCTGAAACATGCTTTTATGAGTAAAGACGATTATTTTCTATAGCATATAATAAACAACGTAAGAACCGTTTTTCTATACTAACAGTTCGAGCAACATTTCAACAGAAATCACCCAGATGTGTTCCTTTTTCACTTACATTGGTAAAGTACATGTTAAAATGTAAACTCGTCATTCCTTTTCGGGATCTTTGCTTTCTCTAAGCCCACCTGCCTTTTCAACGTTTCTGCTGCAAATTTAGAGTGACCAGAACTGAGCGTATATTTAACAGCGAAGTCCACGGGCTGGACCTTGAAGTAAAGCGACAGCGCCCACTACATGCAAAGCAAAACTGTTCACAGCTCGTTCTGTGTTAAAGTTCCTTCATCCTTTTTTCCAACTTTTTTCAAACTCCTTTTGCTAATACAAGCTTGTGGTATTACAGGACTCCTTTCCACAAAACCAGCGAGCCCAATGACATTTCATAGAAGATTTCCTTTTATTTTTGCAAGGTTACTCTGCGTGGAGCGAGGAAAGGTCAGTTCTAGTGACAGTAATGTAAAGAATACAGGTTGTTACTATATTTAGATGTGAAAACATTGATAACGCATAACAGATACACATGTACAAGATGGCAGTTTGCAAAAGGCATAGAAAGGGATATTGCACCTACTTGTGGTCAGTTTTCTTGCCCTGCCTTTGGACCTCATGATGACAGTCTTTCGGCGTGGGTTTGTTTGATTTTTTTCTTGGATATTTTCCTCCTTTTTCTTTTTTCTCTGTCTCTTTCTCTCTGTTTCTCAATCCAGACTCGCTATCTCTCCAGCATTGTCAGTTTGGACACCTTCGCACATGCGCGCTGCCAAACTGCCAGCGCCGCCAAAAAAGTTCGGAGCGATTTATCACTTGATATTACTGATCTTGTCACATGGCAATCGAGGAGAGATCTCTTTTTGCTTCAGATCTTGAAAGATCAGCGAGCCAGAAATAAAAGCGTGCTCTAAACCTAGATCTACGGAGAATCAGAGACATTAATAATAATAAACTATTCTCAAGCAGCTATGATACATACCTATGTGGATAAATTATATCACATTAATCAATGTTAAGGTGCATTATAAATGTTACACATTTTCATTAAACGAACTTTGTTATTTTTTTGAGTTTTTTATACATTACCATGAAGTTTTTATTTTCAAAGCACTGGTTAAATTATTTACCACCCTCCCCCGCACCAAAAAAAAGGGGCGGTGGAAAAACATCCTAGATCACAAATCCTTATTAAAGTGCAGTTTGCAGATGGTCACGATTCTTTAGTTCATTGATAGTTTGAAGTAATGTGATGCTTACCGATTTTTTGGGGGGGAAATTTAAAATCCTTTACTTAAGTGAAGCCTGTAAACCCAAATCTTGCCCGAAAATGTTGCGTTTGTGTAAAAAAAAAAATGTCCTGCTAGTAAGCTTTTTCAAAAACAAATGTATCACTGTCACATGTCATGATGTATTCGTTAAAGCTATTTTGCTCTTAATCGGAAATTACAGTACTAGAGAGAAAAAAAAAAAGTCCTGATTTGTAAATTTGATGGGACTCCCCTTAAATGTGTCCTATGCCAATTTTGTTACTGTCCAAATACAAGTAACATTTGGCCAGATGTTCCAAAATAAACCTTAAGTGTGGAACAGGCTTGCACGAGTCTGATTACAGTATTTACCTGAAGGGTCGCGTATCACAGTTGAAATGCTAAAATCCTAACAAGTTAGCCTATTAATTAATAGCGTATCCCATCAAACCCATGAGCTATTAATATTTCAAATAAAGTGGATCCGGTCTTTAAATGTTCAGTGGATTATTATTATTGGTATTTTCTGAAAGAAATCCCGAGAAAGCATAAACATATGCTTATAATACGATGAAATGGGAAATATATATTAAAAGCCTATACATTGTTACACACAGTTTTGAAGTTATTTGAGCTACCTTAAAACTAAACTCTGTCAAATAAATACATAATAATACGATTGACGCTTGTGAAATTCTGATGTATTGTATTATTAAAAGATAGATATCTAGATTTTTTTTTTCTCAAAGGGTGTTTACATATGTGTCTAATTTGGTCAGATCAGTGTATTTGTGGTATAGCTTTTGGTCCCCGAAGGACCAGACGAGGTTAACTGAAAGTCTGGTCAGGGTAGCACACGGACATACAGCCATGTGACGGGAGACTGAGGCGCTTTTCCTGTGAAATGACATACGTATCGCCTATTGTCTTGGTTTACCTTTAACACCATAATGCATACAGATAATTCTAGAATGAAAGGCAGATGTTGGGTTTAGATATTAAAAAAATAAGCAAGTATCATTAAACGATTAAGCATGTGTTTATTTGTTAATTAGTATATTTTAATGTAGGCTGCATGTATGTGTATTTTAAGTATTGTGAACAGTTTATGGAAACAACTTTTTAACTGTAGAATAGGTCTGCTGTTTAAGAATTTGACATTCTCGAAACGCGCACGCGATTCTAGAACTGTGCGGTTTTTATAAGGAGGCTTTTCTGTACAAAAAATAAAAACGTACAGTATCTAGGCCCATATGTAAATAACTTGCTTGTGATTCTAAGTAATAGTAAACAATATTTTCTGAGAGAACATCAGTGTATTTAGAAGCTTCGTTTTCAATGATCTATTTAGGAAAAAATGTATGAGTTTTTTTTTTCATTTATGTAACTTTGTGTCATTTAAAATGTCCAACGGATTTAAGAATTACATTATAATTTCGCGTGATTTTTCTGCAGAAAAAAATGAAGAAATAAATCATCTCTAGTGAAGCAAATGGTAATTCAGAACAGGTCAACTCGTTAAAGAACTGCTGAGGTCTCACGCACAATTTCTGAAATGGACTGAGAATGATCAGAACCATTTCCTGGACGATTTTTTTCCCACAATTTGCTCGCAACGTTGCTGTTAATATACAGAATACATAGAATACAAATAGGTTAAATTATATATATATATATATATATATATATATATATATATATATATATAGATAGATAGATAGATAGATAGATAGATAGATAGATAGATAGATAGATAGATAATAATGTCACGTTTAAAATACCTAATCAGTTGTTTAAATATTTTACAAATAAAAACATACAGTTTATCCATACATTCATTGGCAGTTGATCTTTAAACATTACAATACGCGTAAACTATTAGGTGTTAGGGTATATTGCTATTTTAAAGAACAAATATGTAGACATTATTTAACAGGAAATGTTCGCTTCCACATATTGTCCTATAACAAGTGCATGGGTATCTGAACAAATCTAAACTCCTATTGCTGGTTTCTATGCTGCTATTGTCTTTGTGCAGTGAACTTTACATCATGCTATTCAGAGCCAGCAAACATACTCCAGCAAGATTAATTTAACCATTGTACAGCAGTTATAACATATATCCAAATGCTTGACTTGTAAACCGTGCAGTTCAAAATGAAACCCGGGTGCATGACAAAAGGAGGCAGAAATCATATTGAACAGTTTTGTTGATTCAGTCTTACAGCTATGAGCTCAATTAGCCTAAATGGAAACCGTTTTCATTCATTGCAATAACTCACTGTTCTGGTCACTAGTACTTTCAAAATGCATAGGCCTACTTTATTATGATATGCTGACCTCGAGTAGCATGAAATGGCAGGGCTGGGGAAAGCAGAAAGATCTATCTAGCCCCTTGGGCTGTAATTATTAGAAATTAATTGGGTTCAAGACCCAGGCTAGTAAAGCTAAATTAATAGATTTCTTACAGTTCACATTTAAATCATGTCCGAAAGGAAAACATGAAATTTGGACTCGAGAATTTCATTTTAGTCTAATAACGTTTATTTTGTATATTGCAGCAAACGATGTACGAGATAAAATACGGTCGTTTATTAATGACAGCTAAGCTGTGTTGCGTGATTTCTGTTATTTTGAGGTTATTTAGGGGTTAAAATAAAAACACATCTTGTATACTTGGAGCTGTCGCTCCTCCGGAGTAAAAGTGAAAAGGGAGCCTTTGGCGAAAGGAAATTACCGCAAGCCCGTGTGACCTTTGAGAGAGGTAATCAATCAAATGATCAACAGGGATATTTATCAATGCTCTATAAGGCTACTTTACAACGTACAAAATAAATAAATAAAAGAAAATGTGGATGAGACAGAGAGAAATAAGATTGCCTCAAAAGCCATAAACCTTTATTTTGAATAATCATAAATAAAAACAAACAAACAAACAGAAACATTTTAGATTGATCGTTTTCAAAGCTTTTTTTTTTTTGGTATTCTTATTTTAATCCAGATTTCTGTCTCATATAAATGTTTGTTTGTATTATTTTTTTTTAACTACGTGATAGTCTTCAATAGAACCAGACGTGTTCTTGGGTTATTTAATTTAATATAGCCTATTGCACTTTATTTAACGCGAAAATCACGTTTTGCTCCAGAAAAAGACGCATATATAGAAAAAAAAGAAAAAAAAACGCGGAAGCAGCCATGTATTCAAATTCTTACCGGAATATTTAAATAAAGACTGATTTATTCTTAAATGTAAAATCGAGCATGGTGTAATTATATGGTTTAAAAGGTTGTACCCATTGTCTTCTAAACTCTTTGTGTGATATATTATATTAGGCCTATACACACTGTTGACCAGTTCCAATCTGTCAGTTAATTGGCTTAAAAGAACATACATTTTACAACTTTTTTGCATATATATATATATATATATATATATATATATATATATATATATATATATATATATATACACACACACACAGTGCCGTGAAAAAGTATTTGCTTCATGTTATCAGATCTTCAACCAAAACCTAATATTAGGTAAAAGGGAACCTGAGTGAACAAATGACATAAAAATTTGATACATATTTCATTTATTTATTAAAGAAAGTTATGCAACACCCAATGCCCCCGTGTGAAAAAGTAATCGCCTCCTTAGACTCAATAACTGGTTACGCCACCTTTAGCAGCAATAACTGCAACCAAACACTTCCTGTAGTTATTGATTAGTCTCTCACAGCGCTGTGGAGGAATTTTGGCCCACTCCTCCATGTAGAACTGCTTCAACTCAGTGACATTTGTGGGTTTTCGAGCATGAACTGCTCGTTTCAGGTCCTGCCACAACATCTCAATGGGGTTTAGGTCTGAACTTTGACTAGGCCATTCCAAAACTTTAAATTTCTTGTTCTTCAACCATTCTGATGTAGACTTGTTTGTGTGTTTCAGATCATTATCTTGCTGCATGACCAAGCTGCGCTTCAGCTTCAGCTCACGGACAGATGGCCTGACATTCTCCTGTAGAATTCTCTGATACGGAGCAGAATTCATTCGTTCCTTCAGTGATGGCAAGGCGTCCAGGTCCTGATGCTGCAAAGCATCCCCAAACCATGACACTACCACCACCATGCTTGACCGTTGGTATGAGGTTCTTACTGTGGAATGCAGTGTTTGGTTTTCGCCAGACATAACGGGGCCAATGTCGGCCAAAAAGTTCCACTTTTGACTCTGTCCATAGAACATTGTTCCAGAACTTTTGCGGATCATCCAGGTGATTTTTGGCAAACTTGAGATGAGCATTCATGTTCTTCTTAGTGAGCAATGGTTTCCACCTTGCTACTCTGCCATGAATCCCATTTTTGCCCAGTGTCTTTCTGATGGTGGAATCATGAACACTAACCTCAGCCGAGGCGAAAGAGGCCTGCAGATCCCTGGATGTTGTTCTAGGGTTCTTTGTGACTTCTGGATGATTTTACGCCTTGCTCTTGGAGAGATTTTGGCAGGACAGCCACTCCTGGGAAGATTCACTACTGTCCCAAACTTTCTACATTTGGACAATATGGCTCTGACTGTGGTTCGGTGGAGCCCCAGAGCCTTAGAAATGACTCTGTAACCCTTTTCAGACTTACACATCAACAACTTTTTTCCGGAGGTCTTCAGGAATTTCTTTTGTTCGTGGTATGATGTGTCTCTAGAACCTGTGTGCTGACAACTTCACTCTGATGGTAAGGACCAGTTAGTCAGATTTATATTGGGCAGGGCTGGCCTGGTTGTTAACGAAAGGACTCAAACAGCTGACCCTAATTATCCCTTTAATTGGGTTGAGTTAACTAGGGGGGGGGGGGGGGGGGCGGGGGGCGCAATAACTTTTTCACACCTGAAGATTGCATGCTTAATTACCTTGCACACCAAACAAATGAAAAAAGCACCAAACTTTGGTGTCATTTTTCCTCACAGACTCCCTCTATATACTACTACAACCCACAAAAAAATCTGACCAAATACAATGTGAGAAATGTGCAAAAATGCAGAAAATCAGACGGGGCAAATACTTTTTCACGGCACTATATATATATATATATATATATATATATATATATTCAAAGTAAAAAAAAGGAAAATCTGCAGAATGTGTTAGTGTTGCACCGCTTCAGTAGAAGTTCAGTAAAATGTAACGCTATGTGAAGAAAAAACACAGATGGCTTTTGTTTCTTTTGTATGGGTAGCGAGCGACCCCCAGTGGAGAATATCTGCAATTGATATTATTATTTCGACTTCAGTTGTTTCTGCAGTATAAATTATGAAGTATTTAATGATATTATTATAAGAATTATTTTCCCGAAAGACCATATAAAGTGTGGAGTAGTGGTTAGGGCTCTGGACTCTTGACCAGAGGGTCATGGGTTCAATCCCAGGTGGGGGGCACTGCTGCTGTGCCCTTGAGCAAAGTACTTTACCTAGATTGCTCCAGTAAAAACCCAACTGTATAAATGGGTAATTGTATGTAAAAAATAATGTGTAAAAAATAATGTAATTGTATGTAAAAAAAATAATGTGATATCTTGTAACAATTGCAAGTCGCCCTGGATAAGGGCATCTGCTAAGAAATAAATTATTGTTTTCATTTACAATACAAAATGCTGTATATTCTATCACATACTGTATATATGATATATTTTAATACATATAAGCCATCTCCCCTTATTTTCCCTTACAGATCAAGACGTGGGCTGGAATTGTTCACGCAAGAGGCTGTGCATGGTCAGCTAGGTTAGGTGGCAAACAAATATTATATAAAAAAAAAATACAGAACTCTTGAAGCATCGTTTTTAATAAAACTCCTGTTTTTGACTATTCATTTTTAATCCGATAGACAACTTTGCCAATGTGTGAATAATTAATATTGGAATGCAACAGGATAACATAAAGGGCTTCTAAATTAACATTAATCATTTAAACAAAATCAGGCACTTCTTTCTTATTTGGGTTTTGGAAGTATGTTCATATAAGGCTCTATTTTGATTCACGTGTTGTGACTGGTGTATGATATTTACCATAGAATACCACCTCACTTGCAGACTATGATAAAAGACTCAGAAACCATATGGCTTGACAAGAAGATTATGAATGCAATTTTTCAAATTGTATTATGTCCATTGGTGTTCTTTAATTGACATTTATCATATAAAATGGAAATGTTCATAAATCATTCTAACATAACTTTATTACCAAACCTCTATACCCAAATATTGATATGTAATTTTATAACAAATGTACTAAGAGTGTAATCTTGTAAGAGTGTACACTTTGAACTGTGTTTGTATTGAACGGGATCATGCGCATCAGACACAGTATAAATTAGCTCCCAAAGTCTTAGCAACAGACTAATGTATTATTAAATAGCCTTAACTTGTAACTGTAAATATCAAGTAGATATCAAGACTGTATGACCATCTCATGTGCATTAGTGTTATTAAAATAAGAGTGCATTGCTTAGAAGTCAGTTTCACACTTACAAGACCTATATGCTGTGAGATATACACTACTTACTACCCGTTTTACAAAACACTGTTTCAGGGCAGAATAGTATAGTTTTGCAGATGTCTGCTTAGTCTGATGAATTAAAGATACACGTTTGGTCTTCTTTCAATTTAACTTCTTCTATAGACAATATTTAGCTGACTGCCACCTAGGAAGGAAACACAATTATTATTATTATTATTTATTTCTTAGCAGACGCCCTTATCCAGGGCGACTTACAATCGCAAGCAAATACAAATACATTCAAGTGTTACAATATAAGTCATACAATAAGAACAAGAAATACAATAATTCTCAAGTGTGACAAACCACAATTCAATAATACAGCAGATAATAGTGAAAGTTACATCAGGATATGATTAAGTAGTGATAGTTACATCAGGATATGATTAAGTACAAAATACTACAGATTAAACACTTGGGAGATTACAATATTCTGAGGTACAGGATTAAATGCAGTAAAATAGGGGGCAGATAAGAGCAAAATAAAGCATATTTAAATGAAGGGTGATAGTGTCCCAGGATACAACAGAGGAGTTCTACAGGTGCTGTTTGAAGAGGTGAGTCTTAAGGAGGCGCCGGAATGTGGTCAGGGACTGGGCAGTCCTGACATCTGTAGGAAGGTCGTTCCACCACTGCGGAGCAAGGGTGGAGAAGGAGCGGGCTCGGGAGGCAGGGGAGCGTAGCGGAGGTAGAGCCAGTCTTCTAGTGCAGGCGGAGCGGAGAGGTCGAGTGGGGGTGTAGGGAGAGATGAGGGTCTGGAGGTAGCTGGGTGCAGTCTGATCAAGGCATCTGTAGGCTAGTACAAGAGTCTTGAACTGGATGCGAGCGGTGATCGGGAGCCAGTGGAGCGAGCGGAGTAGTGGAGTAGCGTGGGCGAAGCGAGGTAGAGAGAACACCAGGCGAGCAGCAGAGTTCTGGATGAGCTGGAGCGGACGGGTGGCGGACGCAGGGAGGCCAGCCAGGAGGGAGTTGCAGTAGTCTAGGCGGGAGAGTACCAGGGCCTGGACCAGGAGCTGGGTAGCATAGTTGGTGAGGAAGGGTCGGATTCTTCGGATGTTGCTCAGGAAGAATCTGCAAGTGCGTGCCAGAGTGGAGATGTGCTGGGAATAAGAGAGGCAGGGGTCCAGGGTGACTTCAAGGTTTTTAGCTGAGGAAGAGGGAGAGAGTGTGGTAGATTCCAGAGGAACAGAGATAGAGAGATCAGAGGAGGGGGAGGAGGAGGGAAAGAAAAGGAGGTCAGATTTAGAGAGGTTGAGTTTGAGGTGATGCGAGTGCATCCAGGAGGAAATAGCAGACAGACAGGTAGAGATACGGGAGGAGATGGTGGAGTCAGAGGTGGGGAAGGAGAGGAAAATCTGAGCATCATCAGCATAGAAATGGTATGAGAAACCATAGGATGCGATGAGGGGGCCCAGGGAGCGGGTGTAGAGAGAGAACAGGAGAGGACCCAAGACTGACCCTTGGGGGACTCCAGTCAAGAGAGGGTGAGGTGTGGAGGTTGCTCCACGCCAGGTTACCTGGTAAGTGCGGTTGGAGAGGTAGGAGGAGAACCAGGCCAGAGCAGTGCCAGAGATCCCCAGGTCAGCAAGAGATGATAGTAGAATAGAGTGATCAACAGTGTCAAAGGCAGCAGAGAGGTCGAGGAGAATTAGGACAGAGGAGAGAGAGGCAGCTCGGGCACACTTAAGTGAGTTGGTGACAGAGAGAAGGGCGGTTTCAGTGGAGTGAGCAGAGCGGAAGCCAGATTGGAGAGGGTCAAGCAGAGAGTGGTTGGACAGGAAAGCAGAGAGCTGGCGGTGTACAGTCCGCTCGAGGGTTTTGGAGAGGAAGGGTAGGAGGGAGACAGGACGGTAGCTCTGGAGGGAGGTGGGGTCGAGGGTAGGTTTTTTGAGGAGGGGAGTGATAGAGGCTTTTTTGAAGGCAGAGGGGAAGATGCCAGAAAGTAGAGAGGTGTTGAGGAGGGAGGAGATGAAGGGGAGTAGAGCAGGAGCAGCAGCTTGAAAGAGGTGAGTGGGGAGGGGGTCCAAGGCACACGTGGTGGGTTTGTGACCCTGGAGCAGGGAGGAGAGGTCAGAGTCTGAGAGGGGCAAGAAGGTGGAGAGGGAGGGCGAGTTAGTAGGGGATGTAGTGGGTGTAGGGGTTGGAGCAGGAGGGGGTGCGGGGGAGGGAGAGGTGTTAAAGAGTTTGCGGATATCTGAGATTTTAGAAGAGAAGAAGGAGGCAAAGTCGTCAGGGGAGATAGAGGAGGGAGGAGGAGGGGGGGGAGGGTTTAGGAGGGAGGAGAAGGTAGAGAATAGTTTACGTGGGTTGTTAGTGGAGGCTTGGATTACAGATTGGAAATAAGCACATTTAGCAGAGGAGAGAGTAGAGGAGAAGGAGGAGAGAAGAGTGCGGTAAAGGTCTAGGGCAGCAGGGAGTTTGGTTCTCTTCCATTTCTTTTCAGCAGATCGCAGTGTGATTCTTGCCGAGCGGAGCACAGAGGAGAGCCAGGGATGGGGAGGGGAGGGGCGAGCGGGTCGGGAGGTGAGGGGACAGAGGGAGTCGAGGGAGGAGGTGAGTGAGGAGAAGAGGGTGGAGGTAGCAGAGTCTACGGAGAGTTGTGAAAAGGAGTCGATAGGAGGGAGGTGAGAGAGAGCAGTGGAGGCAAGGACAGAGGGGGAGAGAGAGCGGAGGTTACGGCGAGAGGTGACAGTGGGGGTAGGAGGAGCAGGGAGAGGGGGGAGAGACAGAGAAAAAGAGATGAAATAGTGATCAGAGAGGTCCAGGGGGGTGACAGAGAGGTTGGAGGGGCAGCAGGCCCTGGAGAAGGTGAGGTCCAGTTGACGGCCAGCTTTGTGGGTAGGAGGGGACGGAGAGAGACAGAAGTCGAAGGAGTGAAGGAGAGGGAGGAATCCAGCAGAGTGGCTGGGGTTGGAGAGATGGATGTTGAAGTCACCCAACAGGACAGTCGGGGTAGACAGGGAGGGGAGGGAGGAGAGTAGATAGTCGAGTTCATCCAGAAAGTGAGTGAGAGGCCCAGGGGGGCGGTACAAAACAATGAGCAGGAGTTGACAGGGAGAGGTTAGTTGGACTGCATGAAATTCAAAGGTAGTGACAGAGAGGGAGGTGAGATCAGAGGGGACAGAAAAGAGTAAGGAGGGAGAGAGGAGAAGACCCGTCCCACCTCCCCGTCCGGTGAGACGCGGGGTATGGGACAGGACGTAGAGAGAGGACAGGGCAGCAGGAGTAACAGTGTTATCAGGGGACAGCCAGGTTTCAGTGAGAGCAAGGAAATCGAGCGAGAGGTGGGAGGCAAAGGCAGAGATGAAATCAGCTTTGTTAGCAGAAGAGTGACAGTTCCAGAGTGCACCAGAGAGTGTGCGGGAGGGGGGGAGAGGCAGAGAAATGAGGTTAGAGGGGTTGGAGGAGCAGTAGCGGAGGGAGGGCAGAGGACGAGGACGGGAGGACAGAACAGGGATGTGAGAGACAGTCATAGCAGGACAAGCAAGACAAAAGGCACAGTAGGAGCAGTGGGGTGGAGGATACAGACCTGACTAGTAGATGGCTTCTTCCAGAGCGCTGGTAGGTTCGGATCTAGTCGAACAGCGTCTCAGCGCAGGCCTTCCCTCGCTGGACTCCCACAGCTAGACTCCCGGCTCTTTTGTTGAGGCTCTTCTGTCGGCTGGCGCTTCGTGCTGGCGCTAAAATAAGCTGTCGACTCCCACAGCTAGACTCCCGGCTCTTTTGTTGAGGCTCTTCTGTTGGCTGGCGCTTCGTGCTGGCGCTAAAATAAGCTGCTTGAATAAATGTTGTTACCCCTGCTTGGCAAAAGAACCAACTAAACTGTGTGGAAACCAATCAAATAGCAAAATCAACTGCTAATCAATTTAGCCACTCACCTGGTACTAATCACACACAAACTCAGCCAATTCAAACACCACCTTACAATGTCACCAAATGTAGTAGTTACAATTACAAAAAGCAGGAACTTATCTATCTGCCTCTCTCCCTGGTTCCCTGAATGTTTAGCTACAACAATAGTATGACATCACAATGCCCATTGTGATGTCATACTATTGTTGTAGCTAAACATTTACCAAAAAGATGACATCACAGAGGCCAGATCACAACTGTCAAATATTCTCAACCCTTCCTGAACATTCGCTTACTCCAGAGGTAGCTCAGGTTCAGCAACTTTGTTAGCATGGGCAAAACTTGGCACATTTGGACTTTCAAATAAATGTTTCATCCATGGCTGTTGACAGCAAAATAATAATCTTTAGTACCTGCAGACAGCTGTTACCTCACGAGGTAACATGCAGCGTTTATTAACTAGACTCCAGTGAACATCAACAGATTATTTATTTACTATATATGTATACAAAAAATACATAAAGAATTACAGTACAATTAAGAGCAAGAATAATGGCTGTTGTGGTGTAGCACTTGGTTAAGTCAGAGATGGAGCAACCATCGCAGACCCTCAGTCAACTTCTGTCAGATCTGTTGTCTTGCTCAGGTTGGTTGTGTTGACTTGTAACAAGGAGATGCAGCTGTTATAATTACAAAATACGAAACAGGCATCCAAGTGCATAGAGCATGAACTGGTCAGGTAAGGGATGGACAGTCCATTTACGCAACTTGGTGTATTTCAATTGAAGTTGTTTCTTCTTTATTCTCGAACCCCTGTGTAAAATATCATACTTTATCTTGAAGATGATTTCCACCTGCAGCTAAACGTTGTACTAATAGAAACTTTATTGAAAACAAAAAAGTACATGACTTGACATTCAAACTGTGAACATCTCATTTTAGCAGATGAAGAATGTATATATTTTTTAAAATAAACAAAACCTTTCCCACCCAAGGTCTACAGTGTATGCAGAGGGGGATGTGACCAGTGCTGCTATTATAGTTTCACAGCTAAATCACAAGTGCTCACCCATAACAGCAGCCTCGAAGCATTGTGACTTGAAAATCAGGCATAATCACATCCATAAGGATTTAATGGGCCAACATGAAATTAAAATCGTTGACTTTTTTTTAGGAACAATGAACTTCAAGTGCTGCCTGTGAACTGCAGAGAATACATTAAAAGCAAAGTAACATTCACAGTGGTGTGTGTTAAATACATCCTCCACTTTCCAACACTTAAATGAATGTATGGCTGTGTGGGATGTTCCATTATTTTAAGCTACATACAGGACACATATTTCTCCTTTACTAAAAAGAAACATCTGAAAAATATATGCACTGCCAAGTATCTGCAACTTTTCCACAAAAAAAAAAAAAAGTTTTGCCAATGTATTATTTAACTATCAAAAAGTAACAGGCTATTGTTCAGATAAAACCCCACTGATCACTGTTTGGAAATCAAATGCAGCATTATAAGCAGTACTATCATCATAAGAATGCATCCTTTTGACCCACTGTGTTTGTACTGTTTATAGAGGGACAAGTGGCTCATGGTCAATATCAATGTGCCATTTTGAGATACATCTATCCATATGAATTTGATTACAATAGCCCTTTTGTGAAATCAGATATTAAATTACAAACATGTTCGGATTATGTAGATAATTAATTGGGTATTCAGAATGGACCGACTAGCATCCTGGCACTGCTCATTAAATATTATTGATTAGTGCTTAATTAACATAAGAAATATCTCCATGTGCATGAAAATGATCTCCAGTCGTGTGCTGCAATGTTCCAGTCCTGTTACTTTTGTCATACAAGTGTTTTTGCCTTACTTATTCATGTGGGATACATGAATGTGTGGCATATTATTTTCAAATCCTCCATGTCTGGCACTGTTCATCGATTTCATACTTTCAAAAAAATAACTCTGTATGATTGTATGGATAGGCACTGTAAAAACCACCTCTGAACCCCAGTGCCAAAAATGAGCGATAAGGTAGAACAACATGAACCACATGGGCATTATTTTACTCTGTGACAGGAATTTCACTACCTGGATCCAAACTCAAATGTGCAATACTGGTACAAGATGTATACATTTATACACAATCAAGATGTATGTGACAAAAAGTAGTGCAAGTAAACAATGGCATTTAGTCTCCACCTACTGGTGGGAAAGATATTACACAATTAAAAAATGTCTACAGGGTGTCCACAAAGTCCTTTTACCCCAATGTTTTTTTTCTACAGTGAAAACATGTGGAAGTATAATAATGATTGTATTTACAAGTATTTAACTGTATTTAGACGTCCAGAGGATCGGTGTGAGCGCCATCATTTTCATGGCAGATAATGATCCGTCGCCATGTTTGATGCAACATCTTCCTTAACATGGATGGAGTCACTGACAGCTTGCTTCAGCTCGACTTTGTGGACATCCTGCAAAGAAAAATCATATCAACTGTACATTATGGTGAAGCCTGGGGAACCAGACAGTAAATCGGCCAACTGAACAATGTAAGGATCTCAACGAAGCCTACACAAGGCTACCTATTATTTTTTGATAGTTTGTCTAAATCTTCATGAGAATACTTTACATGTGAATTGCATGTGCTATCTTCCAAAGCGCATTGCTCTTAACTAGAACCCCGTGAAAATCTTTTTATTTTCTTTATAATTTTTCATTTTATTATTCACAAATTTCGTTTTATTTAGCTTTATTTTCACAAATTTTGTTTTATTACAGATGCACATGAATAAAACAACTGAAATAGATGTATATCAATAATAGTATACATCATGTTTTAACTACATACATACTTTTTCTCAAACATTATTTTTTTTATGTTAAAAAAGCAGATAATTTAGTTACCATAAATTCTCATTAGCACCAGTAACGGTAATGTACAGCACCCCACTCTTTTTAATTAACTGCCTATTTACAATAAATACTCCCATGCCCTCTATACAATAAGGTAAAATGATTGTATATATATATATACTGTCCTACTATTGTGGGGTTGTCAATTGCACATACAGCAATCTACCCATAAAAATAGATAGATAGATAGATAGATAGATAGATAGATAGATAGATAGATAGATAGATAGATAAATAAATAATGATAGGAATTGTATTTCAATCCCATTGCACTGACGCAGTATACAACAAGCTCGGGGTTTCTCAGTACCTAAACACTAAGCAAAGCAGATTCATTCATTCAAATCCATTCAAATCTACTTGAAATGAAACAAAGAATTAGCATACCAATACAAAATACATGCAAACAAGCCATATTTTCACCAAAATGAATAAACAATATAGGAGGTTGTGTGGTCCAGTGGTTTAAGAAAAGGGCTTGTAACCAGGAGGTCCCCGGTTCAAAGCCCACCTCAGCTGCTGACTCATTGTGTGACCCTGACAAAGTCACTTAACCTCCTTGTGCTCCGTCTTTCGGGTGAGACGTAATTGTAAGTGATTCTGCAGCTGATGCATAGTTCACACACCCTAGTCTCTGTAAGTCGCCTTGGATAAAGGCGTCTGCTAAATAAACAAATAATAATAAAACAGCTAATGCTTAATGGCGGAATCTTTCGGCTCCCATTCCAGCCGACAGTTGCAAAATCTGCACATCATTATTTTGTCACCGTCAGCTACATACATACCCTCGTGCTCAAATTATTTACAGCGTTGTTTAATTGTTGTGAGCAGTTTAGGCATTTTAGAAACAAACGCCTCTTCTCTTCCTTCACAATTTTAATTCCCAAACGACTCGCTTAAAATTATACATCTGCGCAAGTGCTAGTCAGAGCTTCCGTTTCCATGGTAATGGCTGAGCCTTGACAACTACGATTGCAAGTATTTTTTTTGTATAAACCTCCCAATTTAAAAATGTTTGCTTTATAATGATTTTTTGTTTGATTTTGTTTTATTGTTGCATGTTGTTTTATTTTGTTGTATATGTTGCATTTCGTTTTATTTTGTGCTATTTCGTATTTGCGAAAAACACAGGGCTCTACTCTTAACTAACACCACTGTATACAATGTCTGGATAGCGACCATGTAAGATATCTACACAAAATAATAATAATAATAATAATAAAACTAAGATTATGACACACAAAGTTTTAAAATAAATAAATACAAACTTCTGAAATACATAATAGAAACTGCCAAATACATTTACCATTTATGTCAACCGGTTAATGACAGCACAGAACTTTTTTTCCATCTAACAGAACATCAAAACAGTTTGGCATTTAAATTACTAGCTTACTGATTTGTAAGAGTTTATAATTACACTGATTGCAATATGTCTTACCGCACCGCTGGCAAAGAGGACACCGTATTTTATTTTTGACTCAATGTAGAGAAGTATGGTCATGAATTACAATTGACTTTTAGACTGCTCTGGTTCCTTTAATGGGGTCCTCTAGCACGTAATCAATCTACCAATTAATCACGATTGTTTAGATTTTTCTAGAATCAGTTCCAGTCGGCTCCCAATTTACATAGATCTTTCTATATTACATAACATACAACAAAAAAAAGCCTAATGCTGGTCACTAAGCCGTGTAGTTTCCACCAAAACAAGTCCTTCAAAATGTCAAGTTATGCTATAGTGTATAAAAACAACCCCTTCCTGTTCCAGTTCACCCATTATATAACCCAAAACACTGACTACCATATGGTTGTATTTTCTGAAAAAGCAAGCACTGGATTATGTCATATTTGATACATATATTTAACAATTTTTGTTCTACAATTATAAAGCATGGGCCATGGAGTAAAATGCAAGTATTAGATTTTATTTTATTTTTTTATTATTATTTTTTTTTTTGAGGCACAGTAAATTCTGTGGCTTTGTTGGCCTTATGTAGAAATAGGCCTCGGGGTATGAAATAACAGCTATTTGGTTTAGATGATGAGCCTGGAGACTTAGTAAACCAGCAACTTTATGGTTCTGTTTATGAACGGACGTGAAGTAATTGAAGTAAAGCAAGGGTGTGGGTGCTGGGAATTCCTCCTCATTTCAAGTACTAACAGTGCTATTACTTTATTACTTGATACCTTTGATACTGACATGGCATTGAACTAGGCTGTGCTGAAGGCCTTGCAAATTCCCTATGCACTTACTATTGATCCAGTTACTACTCAATGGTGTGCAAGTCCCCATGCAATAAGTGTACCAGCACAAGGAACCAATGGTCGACTTGAAAAAGTGTCAACATAGACTGAAGTACCTTCACTATATTTTGAGGGATTATGGATTATATTAAACATTTCCTCGTAGGGCGAGTCAACGTGCATAGACCAGTGCTTGAAGAACAGTGAAAGTCCTAAAGTTTTTATCCAGTGTCATCATTATTATAGCATCCTGGTGATACGTAATACACAACTGTATTTTAAAACTGTATGTTAAATTAAATGCTAAATAATACTGTACTAAATACCAAGTCTAGTGCACTTATTGGAAATTAATAGAAAATCTGCTCTCTGTAAACCATTTGAATAAAGAGCCAAATAAACTGATGGTGTTTCTTTCTCAAAGAAATACTAAATGTCACTATCTTTACATGTTACATTTTTTAACAGGGTTTTAAGTGGCATTACACAGGTTACAACAGTATGTGTGTAATGCCCCTTTGAGAACAGCATTACCAAATTGTTATTCTGTCTACCAACAAGATGATCCATTTCTGAATGTCCTCTAGTGGTATCATGGAGATATTACAAACTAAAGCAGAAGGATGGTGCTTGTTATTGTATTTTATGTACATGTGGCAAAATGTAAAGAGCAGAAAAAATAAATGCAAATAATTGCATTTGCAACGTAAAAACTGTACACTTTCCATTTTGGTAAGCACCTGTTTGAAACTAGATGTAGAAATAAACATTTGTATATGTGTGTCTTCTGTGTCTTTTAATCGTATTGTTCTGCAACCACAGATGTCTTAGTAATGTAACTCGATCTATTTATATGTCTGTAATCTTTACATTGTTTTTGAAAAACACATTATACAAAAAACAAATATATAGGACTGGAATGCAGAGATAAATTAAACGGTTCAAACTTTGCACAGAGATATATTAATCTTGGCCAAAACTCAATGAAGACGATCTTTAAAAAACTATTTCTCATGTTGTCAATATTGTATAGTTATACATTTGCCATAAATGAAAGACAGAACTTATGCGTCCACACAAGGCTTTTATTTGTAACTTAAGATTTTTAGAAGCACTTTCTATGCACAATGTTAGGCCCGACTTCTTTAAATTCAGCAGGGGTGATCCACATCTGAACGAAGGAGGAGAGCGAAGACAGAATCGAGCCTCCCATCCAAACGGATATTTTCCTTTCAGGTGGGGCAAACACCTTGACTGGAGTCCCAGCGGGAACCATTAAGGTCATTTCTTTGGTTATCCGAGCTTCCATGCCTTCAAAGAGACTGGATCCGCCTGACAGAGTAACGTTGCTATAGAGAGTGGCTCTTAGATCGATGTCACATTTCATGATCGTGTTGAATAACAGTTTATCAATCCCGGGCGCTTCCATTCCGATGTTTGACGGTTGGAAGAGAGTTTCGGGGGTCCTGAACATCTGGTTGTGCACCTGAATTACCTTCCCATCTGGAAGTTTGTAGTCTTTTGTGCAGTCTGCTTTTGATTTGGCCATCTCGGCTTGTATGTCCACCGCGACATAGCAAATCTTCTCCTTGATCTCTCTCACGATTTCCTTTTCGGCAGTGCTCACAAATGTGACCCCGCTTTCTGTCAGAATCCTCATTAGATAATCCGTCAGATCCCTGCCGGCCAAATCCAGCCTCAATACTGCGTGGGGGAGGCAGTAACCTTCATAGATGGGTACAGTGTGGGTAACACCATCTCCAGAGTCCATTACGCACCCAGAGGTGCGTCCAGACGCATAAAGAGCAAGCACGGCTTGGATTGCCACATAAAACGCGGGTACCTGGAAGTTTTCAAAGAGAACAGAACACATCTTTTCCCTGTTGGTCAAAGGGTTAAGTGGGGCTTCTGTCACCATAGCAGGTCTTTCAGTAGATTTAATCTTCAAGTCATTGTCGTAGACATTTTTCCAGATCTTCTCCATGTCATCCCAAGATAAGACAACACCGTGCTCCACTGGGTATTTTATTGATAGAATACCCCTCTTCTGCTGTGCCTCTTCTCCAACGTAATAGTCTTTCTGCCCCGCACCAATCATCATCGATTTGGCTTTAGCCCTACCGATCACATTGGTGTATATAAATCTAGGTTCTTTATCGCCTGCAAGTCCAATTTTGATCAGACCCGATCCGTTGTCAATTACCACTGCTGGTTGCAAATCTCCCATTTTCGAAGAGGTTTGTAAATTTGAAATAAAAAAAAATCGAATTAAGTAGCTTTAGTTGGATGCATATCGTAGCCCCAACATAACTGAAGCTTTAGTTTTTCAACAAATGTTTGCATCTTATTTACGCGTTAGCACTGCTGATATGATTAGTTTGTGAGACAACAATCGACAACCTGCAACATCCTTACGTCACCACACTGATTTCACAAGATATGACCACAACCATACTTTTTTTATTTACTTATTTTTAATGGAGATGTTCTCATTGATTAGGAACAGAACCACATTATTACTTTGTTGACAATACGATGCGCAAAACTTTAGAACTGGCCACTCGAAGTTTCAGGTTGACATTTATAATTATATTATGAAATAAAATGTACATTATTATTTTACCATAACTTTTTATTCATGTTTTTCAAATGTCAGTTACTTTTTTGCTATACTCACGCCTGCTTTAAACACAGTCCCGGTTTTACTACCGAATAGGTATAATGAAATTCAAACCATGATCGTTATTTTCGTGTCTAGCAAGTGTCAAGTCAGCGGTTGCTTCATCAATTAATGCTTCATCATTCTTTTTTAATCTCTTTGGTTATTTATTTATGCAGTGCTGTGTTGGTTTCATGATTAAATGCATTTATTGTATGTCTCTTCATTTGACATTACTTTTTCAGGGATTCTTTCTGAGGTGGGTCACACATTTAATTGCTATCGCTATCCTGTAGGTGGAGTTGTTCGCCTTATTACGATAAATAAATCAAGAATACATCCGATTTAAAATACATTTAAAAAAAAAAAATACATTAAAACATTTTTTTTCAATAAAATTATGATAAAAACATCCCAGTTGACTTAGTACGTTTGTAGAGATAACTCAATAAGCCAATTTGTGTATAGAATTTACTATAGGGATCAATCTGGTTTACAAATTGCATCTTAAAATAGATTAAGCTATGAAACACACACAAAGAATTGTAGCAGGTGGCACTGAGTTTGAATATAATGTGTGATGTGAGCTATTGTGAGAAATTGAATCTTCCAAGCGTGCCCCAACATGAAACTGTAGTCTTCTGGGATCCCCGTAACCAGGCTCACCAACAGAGTATGTTCTGCAAAAATAAGATGATCATCTTATGAGAGCTACAAATGCCATGACCATTTATGATGCTCTGATTTCTGTTGCATATAATAATCATGGCTGTATAACCATCCCATCTCTGATGAACATACAAGTATGCATTTCAGATTTATCTACATCAGCCATTATATTCCTGCCATCTTGACTGATCTCAGTCCAGTTGAGGCCCTATAGGATCATCTTAGTTGTTGTTGATCCTTGGTGATTCTTAAAGTACTGCAAAATCCAAGGTAAGACAATCTATGATAGACACCCTCCAACACCTTTTAGCCTCCAAGCCCAACTTAGAAAGTGATGACCACAGGTGTTTATCTATAGCTTCATTTAGCAGAGTCGCTTTTTAGTTATTTTACACTTAACTGAATGTTAGGTCATGCATGCAATCTACATAGCTGTTACAATTTTATACTGAAAAGTGTTGCTAAACTTACGCTCTTGTACTTTATGTAATAAAAAAAAAACTGAACCTCAGCAATGAGAAGGATACAGTATATAAAACGTATGTATTTTTTCTCCTTTACATTTAATAGTTGAAAACTTTGTATATCATAAAGGGATTGTTGTATTACTTCTATGAATCTATAAATCTGAGGGACAATGGGAGTAACTGATGAAAAGCTGAAAGCTTTGCATATGAAGTGAAAGAACTACGCGATGGATTTTCAGAACACCCAGGAAGCACTGATTTAAAGAACTCTGCACATTTGTATTGCTATTTTTAGCAAAAATATCCCTCTCACTAGTGATGGGGATTACTAGGATGTCACACTGCTCCAGGGGAGTACAGGGAAGAGAGAAAATGAAAAGATGAATGAGATGGCTGGTTAAACATGAGTGATCACTTCCTGTCTACATAGAGTGATGAAGGACATATTGTGTCTTGTTCAAGTGTATTTTTTGGTCAAAGCTGCAATCTAGGTTCTAAACTGCAGACAGAAATATTTCTATAGAAAATCATTACATTATTTGGGATTGTGCTGTCAAGATATATTGGGGATAATTGACTTAAAACATCTTATTTCTTATTATTCTTTATTAAATATGGTATGTAAATGTTTAGCAATGTGGGTTACTTATACTAAAACCAACTCTTATCAACTCTAAGATAAACAATATTTTGGTTGTGAATCTAAAGATTTGCTAAGAACTGTAAACTTAGTTGCTTTTCTGGAAGGAGAATCCGCCTCTAACCAACACGTCACCAGCAAGCGCATAAAGGCTCCTCCTGTTACTCTCCCATGATGCTTCTTTTGTTTCAGCCTCTTGGTCACGCGCTGGGAAGCTGAAATGGGAGTCGACCACTTAGAGCCTGAAGGAAGGGCTACCCTCAGCCATGGATTCCCTCTGGTTTCCCCCTACATCAAAAATTAAAAATATGTGAGCAAGGGGTTTTTCGTTACCTGAGTGCTGAGCGGTTCGTATTTAGTTCTGCAGGGTGTGTGGTCGGGCTAGACTCTGGGCTTTCCCCCAGCGCAGTCATGCTCTGGAGGACAGGCTATGTCTCAGCTGCTCATTTTCATTAATTTCTTCAATATTTGGGGGGTAGGTGGCAGTGCACCACTGTGGGGTGCGTTAATCATTTATTATTATTTTCCATTCATGGTTTGGCGGCCTCGTTTTTTTGGGGGAAGGTGGCCCATAGCCACTTCCTATCTGCGGCACTGGGATGCATGTACTGGTTCACGTTTTTCCAGCCGGCCTCACACAGGTAGCCGTCGAGCACCCACGGACGAGGCCTCTGGCCAAATTTATCTTTCACTCAGGCCCTGCGTGCCCATCACAGTTCATTAAATCACCTACAATTGCAATTGATAAATCATTCATTCTTTGCTGATTCTCTGTGCTGAATGGACATTCTGGCTGTCCTGGTTCTTTGATCTTCAATTTTTTTTTTTTTTTTTTCAGTTGAACCGTGTGTAAACATATTGTAAATGTCTATTGCTCAAAATCAAGTATTCATTACAGGTGAGATTAGGGCTGCCGCCTTTTATTGCCACTCCAGGGCTTGAAGGTGTGATGTAAGGATCTCACTACAAATTGTGAATCACAGTTAATCAACTTAGTTCTGGGTTGGATGCAGTTGATTTCTCCCAAAATATAAACTGGTGGGTTCATTTTGTAACAGAAGGGGGTGTTTAGTGCATTTGCAGCTGGTCAAATCTTTTTAACAGCCAACTTTAAAATGATATTTGGAAAACACAAAAAAGAAAAAAAAAACAATCACTCTAAAGTAATACACACTCTTACTACCTTTAGCTATGTTTGCTTTCTAGGTACTTTGGTATACACAGACAAACAAATGGCATGTGGAGTGTCATTCTCACTACGACCCTTCGTTATAACACTCCACACATCTCTGCCTACAGCACCTCATTTCTAAAAAAGAGTCACCACAGGCCTCCTCCCAGCTATTACAATGCCTGCTTCTGGGTCAGTGGTTTGCAATGCCAGCTTCAGGGATGTTAGAGGGAACTGGGGGGTCCTGTGCTGGCTTCAGCTGTCCTTCACCCTCCAGCAGACATCTCATCCCACTCACAAAATGAGATGAGATACTCCCTACATCTCTGGGCCTATTTCAGAACATGAGAACATGACTTCAGGGACTGGGATTTGAACTCCCAGCAAACATACATGGAGGCATGTGCATGGAAAGCCCCATGGTAACATCAGCACTGGTAGCAGTTAAGTCAAATAAACTGTCCTGGGGAATCAGGGTCCTTCAGGCTCTAGTGATTTTTAATTGGAAGACAGGTCAGCAGCTTTGCAAGACCCGTGTTAAATTTCAGGTGTATAGGTCAGTCTTCCTCTGTATTATTATTATTATTTATATACTGTTGGGAAAATTATTATCCTACCTGTTACAAAAACCAAAATCAGTCATAGGAGATGCCATTACTTGTATGTACCACATATAGTTTGCATATTAAGATGTGAGTTTCCACCAAACATTGTCTCACCATATGTCCTATCAAGTAAAACATACATTTTTATAGATGCCTACATCTTTAAAATTGCATATATTGGCATGAATTACAATGGATGACAATATTAGAGCTGGGAAAACCATACTGGTAGTTTTACTATGTTAACATATAGCAAAGCTACAAGAGCAACCACCAGGAATATCCTTACGGGCAATTTATTTTTATAGCAGTCTTGTTAATGTAGACTGGCTCACAGCACTGTAGTTCATTCCAGTTAGGTCATATATCACATTATCTCAGAAACAATAAACTGTGGGTGGCTGATGGAGAGATTGCATGTGGTTAAAAAAAAAGTTACCTTTAAACAATTCTGTGCTTTATCCTCCAGGCAGGGGACAACACCGATTTGAACTAATTTACACCATGTCTTTCCATGTTTCAACCAGTCATTGTTATACCATGGGTGCTAATGAAACAATCATGGTCATCAATGATACCAAATTTAAACAAATGCCTGGGTATAAAGTCAGATTTCTAGCTCTTAAGTTCTCAAACATATATCTTCATGAAATAAAATGATCTCTAAAGAGCCGAATGTAAACTCGCAACTCCTTTCAAATTTCTCTGCATTGGACCATTTAGTGATAGAATTCATTTGAATGAAGATGTATCTGAAAGAAGAGAAAAGCAAACACAACCAGTGCAGCAAAAGGCCAAGGGATTTCTGTTCTGTTTCCACTCTGGGTGGCAGTAGGTTAGCTAGTGGGAAGTCTCAAAGCTAGCTTGTTTCTTGCAGCCAGCAGATTTGTGGCCAGATGGCAGTACCAGCCTACCAATCCAGTGACGGTATAATGACCAAGAGAAGACTCAAATACCACATGTGCCACAACAGGGTGCATGAGCCTAGATTATGTGCCTTTAAATTAGTTCTGGCCTAATAGGGGAGAATGGTGTGCTAAAAAGGGACGAGCCTAGATGGGCTGAATGGCCTTTTCCTGTTCCCAAACTTCTTATGTTCTTAACATCTGAAGAATTATCACCACTAATTCATTTATGGAAGCTGATTGTGTAAATAATCAGAATGGCACATACAGTACTGTAGATTCACGGAGTCATTACTCAATCGACCAATCCTCCTGAAACACCATGAGTTTGTGCTAATATATAAAAGATTACTCTTTTATATATTATTAGATGTCAGGGATTATATTTGCATAATTTATTCAGTAAAAAATGAAGGATAACCCATTTACTCAAAAAGTGTATGCTAGATATTTGCAGGTGTTTACAATTTTGTCCCACCCCTTGTATGATAAAAAAGCATTAAGCATACTAAAAGCTAAATAATTACCAAGTGAAATGTAATTTATAAAGTGTGTTTGCTATATGTCATTTGTTTTAATAGCTGTAATTGCTCACACAGAAATTAACGTAATCCTTGACCTACTTACCAGATGCAGATTACTAGATGCAACATGTGTCTTTGTCAGATGCTGTTTCAACAATGTATCTGCATTACAAAGTTCAAGAACCTTGCTCATGAAGCACTTTGATCGCTACTCCTAGAAATGCGGTTATGAAACATTGAATATGTCAGTTTGTTAACAGAGAGGAGATGGCAGTGTCACTTAAAAGGCTTTGACAATGTATTATTGTGTAAAAAGTAGGTCAGGATAAAAAAAACAAAATGCGTCTGTGTCCTGTCTGGTATACAGCAGCATCTGGTTCAGTTTCATAAGGTAAACCTAGAACCATATGTATAATAGAAGATGTTGTATATGGGTAATATTTAAATATATGTTTTACAATTGTAAAATATAGTACATCAATAACATTTTAAATATATATGGATAAGGTAAAAAAAAAACAAAAAAAAACATCATTTTCTGCTGTGGACTTTGTCAACAGTTGGACTTTGTACTAGGGTGGTAAATAAATAAATTAAAAAAATATATATATATCTGGCAGGTGAACCAGATAACAGGTAACAAGATTCTAGACCTACCACAGTTGGTCACAGAGGGCGCTGTAACCCTTTGATTCCTCAGGGCTTGGAGCTAATGTACTTTCTCATAACTCAATTCTCAGCTAAAAGAGTGGCAGTTCAAACTGTAAATCACACAAATTGGACTTTACATATTACCTATTAGACATGTTGAACAACAATATACAGTTTTTAAACCAACTTAACAGCATAAGTCCATCATTTAGCTGGTTTAGACTTACAATGATCTTCAAAAAGGAAATAGTAGCCACATGTAGCAAGATATTGCCACAAAGGTTTAAGATTGAGTTTGTAGTGCCCGACTACGCCACATTTTGTAGAGGGCAAGGTCCCCTTGTATAAATGTTTATGTAAAATTTAACTTTGTTCCAACGTGCTGGTTCTTTTTATTGGACAAAGTACTAGTTTCGTTCTGTGCACAATAGCAAAATGAGTAGGCGATCCAAACAGATTTGTCAAATAATAAAACAATTAGCAGTCTAACAATTAAAACAGTGCTCAATATCAAACATCTATACAGATAAATTTGAGGTAAACACACATCGGGGCTTGAGGGTGGCTTCTACCAAGTCAAAACAAACCAAACCAATGCGCGAAACAAAACAGCAATAGTGAAAATAAAATAAAGCAACAAGCGTGAACAAGCAATAGTATTCAAAATCAAATCAGGAAGAGTGAGTGACAATATTTAAACTATGTAGTGCAATACTCAAACCCTTTAAAATATCTTGTCTTTCAATATAGCAACCACTATATATTTAAAATCTCATTGCACCAATCCCCATTTTACCAATAAAAACAAAACTCGCTCCCAGCCCTGCCTGCCACCTGTACAGCTTCACCACAATGTGTGTGTCCTGTCTGTGTCCTTCTGTCTTCTAAAATCTGCGGAGTTGAAAACGAAAGGCGGAGCTTCCCCAGGGAGCAGCGGCACCGACCAATGATGAGGCAGCATCTGCCGTTACCCTGACAACGAGGCACTAAGTTCATCAAGCACAGGTGAACCCAACTGAGGAGACAGATTGCAGAGCTGAACAGCACCTGTGAAATTAAAAAAAAAATAAAAAATAAAAAATCCCCTCCAGCAAGACGACCGCACATTGTTTAATCCACACTTAATTTCCACATTTATACCCGCTACACCGCATACAAAACACATTTCATTCCATCATGAGATATGATGTGCCAAAGATGATTAAATAAAAGGATAGATACCATTTAGACACATTGTAGACAGGTTTCATTAAGCTTTTGCTCATGTGTTTAATGGTTTTGCCTCAATTTATGATTTGAAGTTATGGATGACAAATATCATAAACTTAATCTCTTGTTAATTTTTCTCATCCAGATGCATGTTGCAGCATCCCTGTTTATTTAAAGAGATGTGTGCATTGCACAACTGCAGCAGACTTAGACAAAACAAAGCTTTATTTAATAGTCACATTTTACTATGACTACTACAAATAGTAATAATAATAATAATAATAATAATAATAATAATAATAATAATAATAATAATAATATGAACTTGCACTTGTCAAGTGACCCCAGAGATGGTTATGCCTCCACGATACGAGTCGCTTGCACAGTTTGCATTCAACTTTTTTTTTTTTTGGTCGTCTGGGCATTTAATAAAAAATCCCAAACAGCAGAGGGGTTAAGAGACATTTCTTTCAATACAGCTTACGCTACACAACACTTTGCTGTCGAGATGGAGAATGAAGAAATTAAAAGGTTTGCTTTGCATAACACGAGCTGGAAGGGGGAGGGACAGACGGTGCTCAGTTTTCGAAATTAACATTATTATTGTTGTTGTATATTTTGTATGTTTCAAACATATTCTACCATAGCACTTCTCTTACACTGTCTTATACACTAGGTATTCAGTACATATTTTACTGAAGCACAACAAGCATACCGCCCTAGTGCTTTGGATACTATACCTTGCTCCATATACAGTTGCTACGTATAACGATTTGGTAGCGGATTTTAATACAACAATTTTTGTTTATGTAATATGCACTACACAAATCAAAAGATTGAATTTTGCATGCGAGTGACATTTAATGTGTGATTTATAGTATTAATATATTGTCAAACAGTTTCTGTTAACAGAAAAAAATAAAATAATAAATAAATAAAAAAACCATACAACAGTGCGTCAATAGTGTCTGATGAACCTTCGAAGGTTTAAACCAACCTTCGTATTCCTGGCTAGCGAACGAACCTTCGAACACAGCCCTAGGAAGTATACTATACTTGGCTGCATTATAACAAAGCAAGACGACATTACATGCTTCCCATCAATAAAAGTAAAGAATGTGCATTTGTGTCATTACATACTCCAATCACGACATCCAGCACATTACAGCCCAAAGTCACTGACCTTCAGTCAAGCTTGTTTTGTTGCATAAGTACTATTGGGTGGCACATGTTCATTGTAGATCGTGGTTTCCCAAACTGCAGTACACTAGAACAAAACAGCTATTACTATATACTTAAAGCACATATCTGAACGACAGCATGTATAACCAAGCACATGTATTCTGCCATCAGGCAGGAACACAGACAAAGGCAAAACGTATTATTGCTGCTTGGATTGGCACAGGTTTAAATATTGACATTATTTAGATCCACCATTGGTTACATCATTAAAAAACAGACCCACTGTATTGGGCAGCAGTGTGGATTAGTGGTTAGGGCTCTGGACTCTTGACCGGAGGGTCGTGGGTTCAATCCCCGGTAGTGGGACACTGCTGCTGTACCCTTGAGCAAGGTACTTTACCTAGATTGCTCCAGTAAAAACCCAACTGTATAAATGGGTAATTGTATGTAAAAATAATGTGATATCTTAACAATTGTACGTCACCCTGGATAAGGGCGTCTGCTAAGAAATAAATAATAATTTACCGTGTCTTTTACAGCAGATCATAATTCAATATACAGTGCCTTGCGAAAGTATTCGGCCCCCTTGAACTTTGCGACCTTTTGCCACATTTCAGGCTTCAAACATAAAGATATGAAACTGTAATTTTTTGTGAAGAATCAACAACAAGTGGGACACAATCATGAAGTGGAACGAAATTTATTGGATATTTCAAACTTTTTTAACAAATAAAAAACTGAAAAATTGGGCGTGCAAAATTATTCAGCCCCTTTACTTTCAGTGCAGCAAACTCTCTCCAGAAGTTCAGTGAGGATCTCTGAATGATCCAATGTTGACCTAAATGACTAATGATGATAAATAGAATCCACCTGTGTGTAATCAAGTCTCCGTATAAATGCACCTGCACTGTGATAGTCTCAGAGGTCCGTTTAAAGCGCAGAGAGCATCATGAAGAACAAGGAACACACCAGGCAGGTCCGAGATACTGTTGTGGAGAAGTTTAAAGCCGGATTTGGATACAAAAAGATTTCCCAAGCTTTAAACATCCCAAGGAGCACTGTGCAAGCGATAATATTGAAATGGAAGGAGTATCAGACCACTGCAAATCTACCAAGACCTGGTCGTCCCTCTAAACTTTCAGCTCATACAAGGAGAAGACTGATCAGAGATGCAGCCAAGAGGCCCATGATCACTCTGGATGAACTGCAGAGATCTACAGCTGAGGTGGGAGACTCTGTCCATAGGACAACAATCAGTCGTATACTGCACAAATCTGGCCTTTATGGAAGAGTGGCAAGAAGAAAGCCATTTCTTAAAGATATCCATAAAAAGTGTCGTTTACAGTTTGCCACAAGCCACCTGGGAGACACACCAAACATGTGGAAGAAGGTGCTCTGGTCAGATGAAACCAAAATCGAACTTTTTGGCAACAATGCAAAACGTTATGTTTGGCGTAAAAGCAACACAGCTCATCACCCTGAACACACCATCCCCACTGTCAAACATGGTGGTGGCAGCATCATGGTTTGGGACTGCTTTTCTTCAGCAGGGACAGGGAAGATGGTTAAAATTGATGGGAAGATGGATGGAGCCAAATACAGGACCATTCTGGAAGAAAACCTGATGGAGTCTGCAAAAGACCTGAGACTGGGACGGAGATTTGTCTTCCAACAAGACAATGATCCAAAACATAAAGCAAAATCTACAATGGAATGGTTCACAAATAAACATATCCAGGTGTTAGAATGGCCAAGTCAAAGTCCAGACCTGAATCCAATCGAGAATCTGTGGAAAGAACTGAAAACTGCTGTTCACAAATGCTCTCCATCCAACCTCACTGAGCTCGAGCTGTTTTGCAAGGAGGAATGGGCAAAAATTTCAGTCTCTCGATGTGCAAAACTGATAGAGACATACCCCAAGCGACTTACAGCTGTAATCGCAGCAAAAGGTGGCGCTACAAAGTATTAACTTAAGGGGGCTGAATAATTTTGCACGCCCAATTTTTCAGTTTTTTATTTGTTAAAAAAGTTTGAAATATCCAATAAATTTCGTTCCACTTCATGATTGTGTCCCACTTGTTGTTGATTCTTCACAAAAAATTACAGTTTCATATCTTTATGTTTGAAGCCTGAAATGTGGCAAAAGGTCGCAAAGTTCAAGGGGGCCGAATACTTTCGCAAGGCACTGTATTACCAGGTTTATTTGTAAGATTGATACTTGGTTTGTTCAATAGTTGTTTTATATGTGTTGCGGACATTGCAGATTCTTCAAGATTGGCTTTAGCAGATCCTGTAAAAGATATCTGAAAATGTAGGCATCATTTTAACATGTACTACGCACTAGCAGTCTGTATTCTTTCTTGGTGTGTAAAAAAAAAAAAAATTAAGATGCTCTAAACATAAGACCTTTGTGTCTTCCCATAGGAAACATGTACATCAGCAGCTGGCAACGGCAAAGTGAACCATGGATGCCTTCTCCAGGCAATAACATCATGATTTGAAGCAGATATATTGCAATTCGCAATTAGTACCTCTATCCATGTGCCCGACTTATTTGTGCCTTAGCTGAACGGCTAACACTGTGAACAATAGAAAGCATTTAGATTTGTATTTAGTTAACACATCAGATATGTTTTATTGACAATGATTGATCATATACAGATATATTAAGAATCATACACAATGAGGGCACTACGAGGTGTATTTATTAAATTAGTTTTTAATGGTTAATGGTTCATAATAAGGGGGGTGGTTAGGAGTCATATATTGCACCAATGCATGGATTACACATTAATGACACAGCTACACCCTTGATTTTGACGTAGACCCTTTCAGGGCAGGAAGTGTGTATATTTTCCATGCTATGACTCTATTCAGCTATGATTGTCAATTTTCCAAAACCATGTGAGTTTGGTTATGTGAATATCCATTTGGGGCTGAAAAGAGCTAGTATAACTTGAGTTTAGGATCTCTGTACCAAAAAATACCTCTTGTATATGATCTTTTTACATGATCTTTCTTTTAATTTATGAACTGTTGTGCATTGCTTAAAACATACATTGGACAATGTTTAGTCAAAAATAAAACAATGTGTTACATATTCCTATAATATATAGTAGACAATGCTATCAATGTGATACAGTAATCTGAAATGTAGTATCAGATCGATGTCAGATTAGTTACAATAAAAAATAAATATTTGTAATTCAGCCCAGTGTGTCATAGTTGGGGTTAGTAGTCCTGCATAGTAAAGGAAAAAAAAAAAAAAAAAAATTAAAAAAAAACACACAAGTAAATGGTACCTGAAAGCATTTGGATGTGAATTTACGCAGTAAATACATTTGATTATTAAAAAAACAAAAACATAATCCTACTGATGTATTTAGAACAGAAAATAAAACATAACAGGTGCAGAGTTAACACAGCAAGATCTGTATTTAATTTCATTGCGCACACATTGTAACAAACAGACCCAAGCCCTCAGCCAACCATTCGAGTTCCCAAGATAAGAACAGGTTGCTGCACCAAAAAATAAAATAATTCGGTACAGAAGGTCTGTATGACAGCGAAAAAACGAATTCAGTGTTCAAATTGTTATGCAAAAAATGGTAGGAACTAGTAGTACACCCAATGTCCTCGGCACTCATTTAGCTCAACATACACAGCGTACCCGCGGTTATCGGGAGATAGCCAAGTAAAAGATCTTATAAACAAAACAAATCAATTAATCAAAAGTCCGAGAACATAAGAATATAAAGTCACAAAGCAAAGTTCGAAAAATCCTCTTTGCATAAAGCAAAAGATCCAAACTAACCTAGAAAACAGAAAAAAAAAAGATAATCGTAATCCACCCAACATGGTTGTGAGAAAAAGAAAGATCTCACCCAAGTCCAGGAAAGGAAAACGCTGTCCGACCAGATGAAGTTAAAAACAAAACCTCAGTACTAACTCTCCCTCTCCTCGATCCTTGGCGCTTCCATTTTTAAAACAGGGCGTCCCCTTCTCAACATGCTACATGCGCAGTTACGTTTTCTTAAAGGGACATGCACCAATATATGCAGCAAAAACTAAAGCCTGCATTAACGTATGTGCATTAGTGATTGAACACAAACATAGTTTAAAACTTTATCACAGGATGTAAGAACATCATAAACTGTTTATCTGGCCAGGCATAATACCAGTTTAAATTAAAAACTGGCAAGTGATGCAATTTAGCACCACACAATGTGGCAATGCCACAACACTGCCATGTAAAATGCTATTGACCCGCAATGCACACATTAAAAAAAGACGTATTCATCTGTAAAAAAAAGATGTATTCATTTTACTATTTCGACTGACAGTGTAAACTCATTTTATTTGACTGTCGGCAGCACATGCTGTTTGTTTAATCTAATAGGTTGAAGAACACTGATTTGGTTTAGCATCCTGTCTTGCTGCCTCTGTCAATCACCGTCTACCATCGATTTTCCTATGCCACTGTACTCTAATGCAGACTAAGAGTTAATACAAAGAACACAGGACTGAAGATAGACCAGTAGGGTTCTAATGTTAAGATGCCTATATTTTTTAAATACTTTTACACGAAACCCATTGCTGTTGACTTCTGGTTTAACTAGTATTATTTGTAATTCAAAGATTGAGACATCTGATAGGTTTATAAGTAAAACAATAATTATTTTGCAATTGACAGTTTGGCTCTGGATTTTCCCCTCAGTTAAGGGCCACTTTCTATATTGTTCAGAGATTGGTTGATGGGGGACCATTGACCTCTGTAAGGAACACAGCTGTAAAAAAAAAAAAAAAAAAAAAAAAGTGAGGGGGAGGAGGAACTTTTGGGAAGCCTGATTAGGGTTAAAAGTTATATAAAATCAAGTCTTAAGATGTTGCTGCCAAAGTCAAAAGTCAAGGTGAAGGAACTCTGAACAGACGGACACCTAGGTCAAAAAAGCCTGAATTAGTTTCTATGGTTACATTCCAGGCTTATATTAGCAAGAATCATATTACTTTATTATCAGTTTTAAGAATTTCACTGTTAAAAATGTCACAGCAGTTTACTATAAATGACTAATTTATGGGTATGTTCATATGGGTGTATGCTATTGTGATGGTTGGACACTGAAAACATCTTTAATCCTCATATTTGGTTTATGTTTTCATTGCTGTGAAAGATACCTCTTGGTTGTTTATTATATATTTTTTCACTAGGCAGCTACCTTCGGGGTTTGCTTCTTTAAAATGCCTAGTTAATATGTATTGATTCTCATTGCAGATATGCCAGCCAAGGGAAAGCAAGAAAGTAAGATGTCAGAAGAGAAGCTGTTTTTCCTTGGGGTACGTGTGACCATTTTGTTGCTGACTTACTGTCATTTTTAGATATACAGGTATTCTAAAACCAATGCGTTATTGGTGCCATTCACAATATATATATAAACAAAAATATCTTATGACATCTGAATACTATATTCTATAAATCTAGAGTATGTACCTGTCATTTTTCTTTTTATTGTTAACATCCTGACAACTTTTTACACTTAAAACTTTAAAGTATTTTTCAAAGCTCTTTTCAAAATGGCCGCTCTAGTGCACAGGGGGAGTTGAGATCTGTTCTCTAAATCACTGCAGGAAGATCAAGAAAAAAAAAAATATTTTTATGTCACTAATCCCGCCTCTAGTCCCACCTCCATAAGCAGATGATTCATGTGTTTATTGCATTTTCATTTCAGAGCTGAGAGAGTGTCCCAAGCTGTCTCTTTTTCAGCAGATGGAATAATCGTATGATCCAATCTCCATGGCAACTGTAGCTGCACCAGGCAACCAGTGTTCTGTTGATTTCCAGACAACACCTGAGGCCGGTGGAGCCTGCAAGCCTCTTAATAGCAATCTTTTAGTTTCTGCTTCAATTTGACTTAATCCAACCTAGTCTTTATCCTACATAATAACATCCTTTGAATTTTCTGTATATGATTGTTAGGATTGTGAAGCTTTTTTTTTTTTTTTTTTAAAGTGTTCAACTTTACCCATGTGATGTTTGTCCCAATTTAGAATATACCTTATGCAGAGGTGTATAATACTCTATAACACTGCATTTATAGTCCAATAGAGCCACTCTAGCTCTTTTTAAATTATAATTCCTCATGTTCCTTCTGCATCTAGATGATCAGGAACTCTGGGCAGAGAATGGAAGTTCAAGAGAAATCAATTAGTCACGGCGGATTCAGCTTCAGTTTGATGCAGTAATTACTTCCATATTTTAAACCTTTTAGTGCTATAGGTACTTGAAGTTTGGCATGAAAAACAGTTTGTAATTTTATTCATTTGGTCTTTTATTTGAAAGCTTTATAAATGTATTTTGTGAGCATGCATTGTAAATGTATCCGTTTTTCAAGCAGCAGCAATTAAATGACTCATGGAATAGCATTTAGAATTGGTGTTTAGAGTTGGTTGTATGTTTTCTTTTTTTTAATCTCTTTTTAAAAAACAAAGTCAGCAAATTATCATAACATGAAAGAATATTCTAATTTTTTTTCAGTAGAAAAGCAACATTTCTAACAGAAATAAAACTATTTGATAAAACTTGCACGAAACAACTAAGTTACAGGATCAGTTTAATAATGTAGTTTATTGCTAGTTTTTTTCCTCTCTGAAATAAAATTCAGTTTTGGAGTATCACTACCATTGAACTGGAGGGACCCCTCTGGGGCAGGGTTTCCATGCAGCTTATAAACTCCAAATTCTCACACCATTGTCATGAGAATGTGACTTAGCACACACATACCATGCACATTCTATGGCATGGCTTAAAAGGGTGGGTAAATTGACCAAATACTACAGGGTTTTTTGCATGGAAACATGTCTGAAAGCTGTAACACTTTCTACTATAACTAAAGGCCATACCAAGCAATACTTTATTAACAACTGAGATCTGCTGGAAATAGACCAGTACGAATGGTTTAGAGACTTGTTCAGTGAAAACACACAAACTTAGTGGAAACCCAGTTTAATAAAGCTGCACGACATCAGTACTGGCGCCACACCAAATTGGAACAGACAGAAACACTGAAATATACCTTCCTGTATTTTATTATGAATTAGGTCATTTTCATTTGGAAGGAGAAGTTCTCTCCCTAAATGAAAACTACATGGAAACCCAAATTACCTAAAAGGTACCACCAAAAATAGTGTGAGAAAAAAGGTGAGACTTATTTTTATGTTGTGTTTATAGGGTTGTATTGTTTCCAAGTTAGAGTAGGTAGTGGGTTTCCCAATCCAAGATAGGCTTCTAACTCTAGCAGAGTGAAGAGCAGGGCAGAGGAGGCAGAACATGAGCAAGCAAGAATCTGTCATAGCAGCAAAAGTTGTGCATCAGTATATCAGAGATCAGGCTCAAATAAAATGCAGCTTCTTATGCCTGGGGCTGTAGTACAATTCTATTTTTACCTCCTAGGTCTCATTATGAGTCATCATTGGCAGCATCCCCACACCTTCTGTTTTAGTGTGGTTTCCTCCAAAAGAGGGGAGGTTCTGACTGAAGATCTGCTTTTATTATACAGTATGCTTCATCACAGTTTATACAGTAGTGGAAATACTGTAGCTATGGGAATTATGAGTTACTGTATAAACACATGCAAATATGGTTCTCTGGGTATTCAACGTAACCATATGGCTCCTTTGGGTTTTTTCCTTATTTAGATTCTTTAGTTAAAAAACATGTAATATGTATAATTCTATGTAATATAATTCATCTTCCCACTTATCCAATTGTCATGAAGCTTTGGTATTATCATTATTTAATTAAAGCCACTGAAACTGATTCTAGAGATATACTGGTGTCTTTCTGTCCATACATCTGTCCACTTGGATGACACACTTACATTTTTGTATATTATCTGGAGAACAGCTTATAGGATTGCCATGAAACTTGGTATGAACATTATTTATCATAAGTTATTCAAAGTATCCGATTCTGAGGCTATTTGGAGGTCTCTATCTGGCCTTTCATCCATCCTTCTATATGTTACATTTGGACATATATCTGGAGAATTACTTATCAAATTTTATATTGTCAGCCGTGACAGGTGATGTATGTTATTGATATACTTTTTTTTCAGTTAAGAATGTTATATAAAAGCCTTCAAATGTACCATGATTGACACAGTTGTTCTGAAGAAAAAAAAAAAAAAGGTTGTTAATATTTTATAATCCACTTTACAAAATACTACTGTGTATTTTTGGCACGCACTATAGTACATGGTACTGTAATGTTTTCATATGGGTAAGCAAATTATCCTGGCCATTATACGGTTGAGTAAAACCCTTTTAAATAATGAATCCTATTGAATACACTGGTTATAGAAATAACAAGACAGCCTCAACCCAGATTGTCACACAGAAAGTGTACAACAAATCAACAAGAAGTCTGAGACCCATATTTTTGCACCATGAACCCTATTCGGTAACTACTCATCAATCCCTATAAACCATTAGCTCAGTCATGAGACCCTATACCTGCTTCTGGCAGACTTTTCTTAGCCTCTTTTTCTATTTTACCTACTTGTGTTCAGAGAAAAAGTACCAGCATTGACTAATGAAATATATTAATGTGTGAGTTAAGTTGGGTTTAGTCAATTGATCTAATCCGTGATTAGATTTCCATAGCCAATCTCTTTTTCCTTTTTAAAATGTGTATTGTGAACAATGATCAGTCACCCTGGTAAATCATGGTAGCTATGCAATGTTTCAAGTTACAGAGGATATCTGTAAGTGCTGTTATGTACAACAACAAGATTGTTTTAGGCACTGTACTTGAGGACCAGTGCTTAAAACCGTTTGCTGCTACAGTATTTAAGTCAGTTGTATATGTCAAAGTATTTGTGTTAGTTTTAAATATCTATTCTTCATTAAAAAGGTTGTAGGAATAAATTAACATAGCTAAATGTAACAAACTGGAGTGTAAACAGTGCTTGGCTTCTAAGGAAAAAGAGTGCACCTAATTCAACATAAACTTTGCTATAAAGCTTTATACTTGTACCCGTTTCATCATGATTTTGAATTTGGGAAATGGCACTGGCATTGTTCACTGCTCTTTAGAACTGAAACTACCCCTTACAGCAGATGTGCTGTATTTTCATTTTCCAGCATTACTGTAGTTATAACCTTTCTTAAAGGATGGAAATGGATGACCTTGAACTCTGTCATTTCTTCTTTTTCCAGAACAGAGCTTTGTTATTTCTCATCAGCACTGACTTCAATATCTTTTACATTTTGAGACAGTCTGTAAGATCAAAGCTGATGCTGCCTTTGTGTTTTCTATGACCTCCTTGCCTCTTCAACCACGCTGTCTTATTCACCTCACAAAATGAGTGTCACCTGCAGGTGATGTGGCAATAGAAAAGGTTTTCACAGCATCCTTGTGTATCTAGTGTTTGTCTGACAGCATACCACTGCCTCTTATTATACTTATCAACCTGGTCTTAAATACAATTGTAATGTTTGTTCTGGGCTTATACAATGTAAATGCACAAGAAACAACTTAGTTGCATACCAAAGCTGCTAAATTATTATTACAAGTAGTTTATTGCTAGGGTTGTATACTGTCATCGTGTTTTATCCATTCATGGGTCCTTGCCAATGCAGTTTACGAAGAATAATGTTCCTCTTTTGTGTTATATTGCTGAGACTGGTCTTTCAGTGAATGTTTAACACATTTCATCTTCTGAGCGTTTGTACCTTAGGCACTGTCTGAGCTGGACCCCACTGCACAGGTATGATTTGTACAACTGTCCGATTATAATGGCATTTTGTTACCTGGGTCCAAGGTGAATATGAGCCAACATGACACATGTTAACACCAATGCATTTAGATCAGATTAAAATCCACTCTATACTTATTCCCCAACTGGATACATTTCCATGACAGCTCAATAAACCTTCTGAGATAGAGTAAAGGGGATGGGGAAAACAAGGCTGACACTAAATACACATGATTTAAGATTCTACAGGGGTAAACCCAAGTGATTAAATACAGTATGGGACTAACATGCTTCTAACTATATAGACAACAATAAAAGATGAGGACAATTTATTATACTGTATGATGTTATCTCCTTTGTGATTGCATGTTTTTAGATACAGTATGTTGACCTAGTTCTTGTATGTAATAGGCTGTGGACAAGAGCATGATTAACCCTAGAATAACTTTTCATGTGTGCTGTTTCTCCAATGGATTTTGGAGGGAACATAAATACATAAATAAATATGGGTTTCATAATTAGATACTTCATATTTGGAACCTCTAATGAAGTGTTCCACATATGAACCAGTTGATTTAGAACTCCTAATTGTTGTTCTCTCGGATCAAATAGTTCTATTTGGAACCCATTATATTGCCCCAACCCCCTTCCCCCCTTTAGAAATGATTGTTTAATCAAACAAAATATGGGTTCCAGAGACTGAAGGTTCTACATAGAAAGATTCTAAGCTTTTAATTTAAAGACTCTCCAGGACTGTTTTAATAATTACCACAAAAAAGAAGCAGCGTAATTAAGAAGCAGCTCTTTCAGTGATAAAAAAAACAAGATATAGCCTTAGGAAGGAAAGACCTTCTATTAACAGAAGGTTAATGCACACTGGATGAATTAATCATGTCATGCTGTGTGACTTCACTCAGATATTTAAATACATGGAGCACTTGTGTTACATCTGTTGTTCATCACTTCAATAAAAACAACATCACATAAATATCTATGGCAAGACAACAAGTGAACCTTACACCGCAATATCTTAATTCAAAATGTGAACCTTCCACAAGCACAGTCCTATTTTATTAAGCATTTCATTATGAATGAATGAAAAAAAAATGTTGTCTAGATTGTATTGCTTGGCAAATCATAGATTCAATGAAGCTGATGTCCAAATGCATTAGTTCCCCCTTTGATCCTCTCTCATTTTGAGTTGTGATATCAATGTCAAAGCTGTCCTTACATTAATGCATTTCATTTTCCTGCATTTATTTAGAAGACATGTTTACTACCTAATACCCTAAGAAAGCCCCAAATGTCAGACTGCACTCAATTTTTTTCCTATCAGCTGTTTATTGTTTACATTTATTATCAAGCATATACTAAAGAGGAAACTGGAAACCCTGCTCACCACAAACAATCTTCTTAGTCACTGTAGAAAAAAGCTGGGTCCATTTACACAAGAAGTAATGGAGCTTTTAATCTCATATCACAGGCGGAGATCAGAATCTGTCACTTGTTTTCTTTTTAATGCAATTGATATGGAATGCATGTGAAGCAAAACAGGAAATACACATATACATGTCCAATATACATGTAAGCTTCTTTTTATTCTTTTAACAATTCCACTGAGGACATCAATGGTAAACTCAAAATGTCAAAATATTGATGGTACCCATTTCATTGCCTTTGCAAGGTTGTTTTAATCAATGAATGGATGAATCATCCTGTCCATCAATCTGCATTTTCTATCAGCCTTATTAGGCCCCAGTACAGTTAGTATAATGCTCTTATGCCACGCACACTCTTTTCAGCTATTCCCCTGATAGCTTCTGTGCTCTTTAGTCTGTAGATTTAGAACTGGTTAGTTGTATGCATGTATAGAATCTAGAAACAAACTGCTTTTTTTGTTCATGTTCTTCAAACAGACAGGGCACAAAGTTGACAAACAAAATATATGTATCAACCTATAAATAGATATTAGAGTTCATTTATTTGTTTGTTACCATTTCCTTCCAAACCAAAAAATGAAACAAGGAGACAATGGCATGACAACCAGTTCTAGCCATTTCTGTTTTATGGCTCTTCCCATGCAGACAGAAGAAATTAAAGTGGAGAAAAAAAACCAACACAAAATGTCAGCATAGGTACAGTCAGCTAACAAACCTCTTTTTATCATTTCGACAGGGTTTGTTTTCCTGGCTTTTGAACTTTAGCAGGCTTCTTTGGTAAGTGAAAATTAGTCAACATGTACATACTTGTTCTTTTGAAAAGATGTAAGCAGCCTACAGACTAAAATGTGTATGATACATCATAACATTTTTTAGTAGCATGAGGCCCACACATGTAATCTTTCATTAAGTTACTGGATTGCAATTGTGGGATGAGGTAGGGTTTGGTCTCTGGGGAACTATGAAGGAACAGCCACTTAATAAAGTCTTTCCACTGTGAGGCCGCAGGCCATGACTGGTGTTCGAAGTAATATAGAAATCAATTAATCTGTTTATTTCCAGATCCAATTATTTAATTATTCCCTTGAATCTCAGTTAACAGGCTTGAGGCCTAACTGTGAGATTCCAAGATTTTTCGCATTGGGAATAGAGCGAATATTTTTTAAATACATTAAACAAATTATTTTTTAAAAAAATCAAATATATAGGGGTTGAATAAAAAATAGAAACCCAATGATTACACTTTAATAACATGTCAGGATGGCACTTATATTATTATTATTTGTTTACTTAGCAGACAGCTTTATTCAAGGCAATTTACAGAGATTAGGGTGTGTAAACTATGCATCAGCTGCAGAGTCACTTACAACAATGTCTCATCTGAAAGACGGAGCACAAGGAGATTAAATGACACACACTGAGTCATCCAGGACTTGAACCAGGAACCTACTGATTACAAGTCATTTTCTTTAACCACTGGACCACATAGCCTCTTACCATTAAGTAAACAGATGTTCACCAAATATATGAAAAAGGCATGGAATTGCAATCAAGGGCATGTACAACTACTGCATATGGTAGGATCTAAAATTAATATTTGAACTGTATTTCCTAAATTATTAACTATGATCATTTGTCTCAGACTGTTAGTGACTTTGCTCACTGCATATCTGGAATGTGTTACATATGAATTTATAATTTTCAAGATTATTTCCATTCTTTCAGCTTTGAGACATACTGTACAGTAAGATACTGGGGCCCATTTCATGAAAGTGATTTGCTCTGAATCACAGTCACAAGCACCTTGCAGATTAAAATTTGGATTTCATAAAACTTTTACAGAGCTGCTACATCACCGATTTTGATTAAAATTTGCGACAGCCAGACAGCAACCGCAAGTAGCATTTTCCATCGCAAATCCTGTTTTAGGACATACCATGCCACTGCTGGATGTCGATATGGCAGAGAAATCAGAAAGGAAGGAATATTTAGGGGCTGTCAGATCTTCAGTACCGATTGCCAAGAAGGGAGATAACTAATCCAACATAATAAACATAATCAAATCTAAATGGATTAATCAGTTTTTAAACAAAAACTAAAAAAAAAAAGTTTTGTAAACCATTTAAAAAAAGCCTTTTAATGCGTAAAAACACAGCTCGGAAATCCATCTTGGATTACTGTGCATGCTGAACTACATTTGTTTTTACTTGTGCTGCATTTTGTAATCTATGAGCACCTGTAGATATGCAGTAAATATTTTAATTCCGTTAATAGTCAAGCCATCTCAGATGCCAAAATGTCTCTGTTAAGCCTCTTTCATAGTGGCATGATCTACCAAGGTCAGAACCTACCGGGCATGACCCGGTGTCATGCGGCTCACCTACGCGATTTCACACTGCTTTTAATAAAGCAGGGCTGACCTGGGTGACAGATGCAAGTAAACAATGTGCATATCAATGCCCCGGAAACAGCTTGTTACTGACACTTTCATCCAAGCGTCTCTGGATTGAACCGTCAGCCCAAATGTTGGTGAGAGCAAATGTTTCTTCATCCCTGGCTCATGGTGTGTCTCAAGCAACAAAAATATGGTTAAACAGAATAAACAGAAATGTTCCTTGCGGAACTGAAACTTTCACAGCAGGTGTGGCTGTTTGTTATTGCTAATAACCTCGCTCAACCCGGGTCAAAGCGTGTCAGCCCACATCCCGAGGTGGGTCACTGGGACCCAGGTTAAGATGATAATAATAATAATAATAATAATAATAATAATAATAATAATAATAATAATAATAATAATAATAATAATAATGCATTTTATTAACACGTTGTGTAACATATAACTATTGTGCTTATTCCAATCTTCTCTCAATATCAGCAAACAGTTACTTCACCAATTATATTTCGACCATTTATTCCTCCTCATATGTGTTCTTTTTCATCTCCTTCTTTTTCCTTCTTTTAATTTTGTTTTGCTCACTAGATCTATCCCTTTCTTTTTACTGTTCTCTGTTCCACGCCGACAGCGTTTACTGCATTACAAGCACATTGCAATCGTAGAACTTTTATGAAACAGGCTCCTGGTAGCTAAGTCTTGACACTAGACAACATTCTCCTTTGCTTTTCACACAATTAGCAGTACAACATGTCCAATTCTTGGTGATTAACACACTTGTTTTAATGGAACTGACACTGTATTCCAATAGGAGACAGTAGAGAAAGTGTGCCCACATTAAAAATCAATGCTTCTAAATGGAGCTTGCATTAGAGTATGTGGTCTATTCAATTGATCTAAATACTGCCCCTGTTTATTTCATTCAAGGCCAAGGTTATTAAAACATCTAACCATGCATGCAAGTCTCTTGACAGTATTTATGTATGTCAAATATATAAAATACCAGGGAGATCCAATTGTAATTTTAATAACAGTAGCATTTAAATCCACTAATCCCCTACGTGTCTGTCTGCATTTTTGTTTTTTTTGTAAAAGTGCACTGGGATGCTTGCACATCAAGGTAACTATTTTAATATACTGTATATGTATTTGTATTGTGATTGATTATATAACGAGAACTGACACTTACGTAGCCACAAGATTCCCTGCTACCAATCCCTAACAATACAGGTCACTAACTAGCTTCTAAATATCTCAGTCCCTCCCTCTACACTGGAGGGCAACCATGAATCCCCTCAGGACAGAAGAGACATCCCCTTCCCTACACCCTTCCTCAGCACACATGATTAGCCAATTAACAGCATACAAGCACATTGAGGTTCATGTGGCCTGCATATCTGATGTCAAAATGAGTGTTGGTGATGAGGAGACCGTCTGTAACAATCATTAATATAATAACGAAATGATAATGTATAATACTCTATAATGTAATAATGTTTTGCCTATAATGTAATAATCACCGGGTAATGTAATAACTTAAAAAATAATGTAATACAAATTTCTGCCCTATAATGTAATATTTTTTTACGCATAATGTAATGACTCGGCTTGATTGATAATGTAATAACCTGCCAACCAATAATGTAATAACTGCCATGTCGCCATTGCAAACCTGCCCCAATGAGTCATCCATGATCTCCATGTAAATCTGATGATCTGTGACTGCTATATGCCTTTCTTATGTGGGCATATGGGCAAAACTATAAAAAGGTACAAATCCTCTGATGGTGGAAAAACAAGATATTGGTGTACATGGTCAGAGATGTTTTTCTGTCCATTATATAGAATGGTTATTGAGTACCTGAATTATGTACATCATGATGTAACCATTATCATTTTTTGGGATTGTTCTTAAATACTTGCTATTTATTTTCAATCAAACATTTTAAAAAAACCCAGTTGTGTTGGACCAGTATGTATTAGCTATTAAGTATATTAAAGGGGAGAAATGGATGGCCATAAATACAGGCAACTGAAACTGAAGTAGAACAGCATAGGTGGCCTTTTTCATTTATAAAGATCCTAAAAGACAAAATGTGTTCAATCCAGCAGCCTCCACTTCCCATCTCTTTTGACCAACATGTATTTTAAGGAAAGGTGTTATAATCATTTTAAAATGTTAAGATGCCTACACAAGTGATGATAGAGTTCTTATTTTCCCTATATTTACTCAGTGCAGTATAAAGCCTATGATTGTAAGCAGCTGTATTAAGTCTTTTGATTCAGTCATTGCTATTTCTTGTAGCAGTAAAGTAAATAGTGGTAAGAATGTGTTTGGTGTATTGCAAAAACATGACTTTTGTGTGGTTGCTTTGTTTGCATACAACAAGAAGGTTCCATTAATTATTTAAAAAACAGATACAGTGTACAAGTTGCACACATAACTGTGACATTCCCCAGAGGTAATTATCTCTTACCCATGCCAGGCACACCTGCTGTTTACAGACTACTGCCAAGAACTTGCGTGAGTGCAGAACACACACGCAACACACACACTCAAAAAATAATACAAGTATTCCTTACTACATTGAGTACATATGCACTGCTTACATTTGATTGTAGGTGCATTTTGTTTAGGTTGATAAAATAACAAACTTACAAACTCTTTTAAATTATTACACACAATACAATTACATTAAAATGAATCTTGCATCATGTATGTATCAAATATTTTACATTTAGCTGGATTTAGTTGTCAATGATTTAGTACAATTCCCACCTAGAATATGAACCCATGTTTGCATAATCCTTTCGACTCATCTTTAACCTGACATTTTGTATCTGTATTTACTATTTGCATTTGAGTTTCAATAGTCATTGAATCAGTATTGTATCTGTTTCTAATGCTTCCAGTGTGTATCTTAAACTTCGATTTATATATTTTAAAGCCTTAACAAATCCATTTAAAACTGTATAATTCTCCAGTTTAAAAGTTTATTTTATGTAACTATGGGTATCAGAACGAAAGGGGAGTATTATAGCATACAGAAGCACTGAAGGGTTTAAGTCCTTGAGTATCTGTCAGACTTCAGGAAAGGATTGGAGGAGAAAACGTCTTTTAAGTGTAGCACTCTTAATCTGAGGCAGAAAGAAGTTGTCTCTTATTTTTTTATTTTTTGTTCAGTTTCGCTAATATCTTTCCCAAGACATGTAAAGCTTGTGTTAGAGAGTGCTCACTAATTCAAGCACACTAGCAATCAAAGTAACAATATAAAAAAAGTAATGGCTTTAACTGCAATTTATTTAAGGCAACCCACTATTTTCTAAAGTAGAAACAGAAAATGAAACAGCAGGAGGCCGAGTGACACAGTGTGCTTCTTCCCAGATATGGATGCCGGTCTGTCACCTCTTGGACCTGTTAGATTGACTGGCAGTTTTTTCTGTTTGATGACTGTTTGTAAAATCAGTTCGAGTCCTGCTCCCAGCGGACTGATTTTGATTGATTGATATTTCCAGAGTGAGGCCTAAATGATCTCACAGAGTGAAAAGTCTGGTGGCTCAGATCTAAATGGCTGGAAATCTTGAAATAAAAGCGTAAGATGTAAAGGCTGCCATTCATAATTGCTCACTGGAAAGATCAAGATGGTGTTGACTAAAAAAAATAGATACTTTTACTCTAGGTCCCATGTAATTAACAATACATGGCTTTTAATTCCTTCGGACAAATTCAAAGACAGGTCTGCCACACGAGGAGCCAGAAATAGGGTAAACCCAGTTTGTAAAGAAAAATCTAACTGTCATAATTGGAGGGCTTTTGTTTGCGCTGACATAAAATCAGAAAACACCAGGTACATGTTAAAAATGACAACATGGGTCCTATTCTCAAAGTTGTTTACTCCTATTTTTTCCAAAAACTTGACAGTGCTTAAGAGGCCCTAAATTAAACTGCTGAATTGTTTGGCTCCCGATATTGTCCTAATACTTGGAAGGAATTTGTAAGTTAAACTCTGTGTCATAGAGGATTGATGACACAACCATATAACTGAGATACATAAAACTAGGTCCTCAGAAAATACACATACAATATTCAAGTATGCTGTCTCAGGGGAAGTCTAAATAGTCAGCAATTCAAAATCTTGGGACAAGGAATGGCAAAAATAACAAAAATAGTACAGTACTTAATTCCCCAGTTGTAGAAGATATTGATTGAAAATTAAAGCATTCATTGACTTAAAAGTCAATAAAACAAATAGTATGATGCAGGCTTTCTTAGAGATGAGCATTTTAAAAAGAACTCGGTTTCCTGTCATCATGATCATTATTATCTTTTCTATTGACAGCACATTGCTTGAGGAATGCTTCCTTTGCCTTTGCCACTGTCATATAATGAATACCAGCAAGCTAGCAATTTATCTCTCAATCTCACCTTTTATATCCCCTGATTTTGTGTTTTAGTGATTTTCTGGAAGAATAGATACATCTGTGGTTTATAATGGAAAGTGCTGTACTTCTCATTGTTTTCAGACAAAGACATGCAATTCTTTGTCTTCCAGTGTTGTAAATGCAGGGATAAAAACACATTTCTTACTAATATGAGAATTGAATGATTAGCTTATTATGTACAGTGGATGATCTTTCAGCCAATCAGAGCGCCTGTTTTGCCTTCTGTTTGCCATGATGCATTCTGGTATCATTACAGTTGATGATGCCTTCTTTAAAAAACCATACCTGAGGAACATTTGGGTAGTCCCTTTAAATACAAAGTCTATTCAAAACAGAGATATCAAAATGGTATCTTACGTACCTCAGCCCTCAGCCATAAGGCTATTCTGTATTGTTTCTTGGGATATCTTGTTTCTAGAGCTTTGCTCCAGCTTCTTTGAAATGAGCATTGCAGTAAAGCCAACTAACATAATAATTATATAATATGCCCTTTAAATATACTGCAAAAGTCAGCCTGGAGAGAACATAATCAGATTGGAGTGCCAACAGAATGTCAGATGTGGATAGTGTCCATTTGCAGGGACCACATTAGAGTAATTGATGGTTAAGTGTGTGATAGAATCAAGATTTGCGCTAGACAAAAAGAGTAAATCTTTGACATGTGCAGTTATTTCTTGATCATCAATCAAGAAAAGGAATGTGATAAAAAATGTGGGCTCTAAAAATGGTATCTTAAGCACTCCACATAATTTATATGAAATAGACTACATTTCAAGATGGAACCTTAGATCATCTTTTTCTTCTTCTTTTTAACAATATGCCTATTTGATTTTTAAAATATTGCCATTTTTTGCAGAGATGACCATAAGGCAATTACCTATTTACATAATAAAGATGTGTCTAATTAATGTATTTAAATAATACACAATATTGCAGTAGTTGTACATTATTAATCTGCTATTTTTTTTCTTCTCACTCAGAATATAAGTATTTATAACAAGGCATATGTTATGTTACTGACCCTGTTCAATCTATTGAACTAGACTCATTTAATTATCACAGCATGCATTTTAGATACAGGTGGCATCTAGGAGAAACATTAAATGTAATATTAATGACTGTTTATGGTAAAGCTTAACTGTCATGTTATGATACATTTAACTGCAGCTTTGGGCATTTTTATCAAAACCAGAATATATTTAAATAACGCATCTTTTAGGTGTCCTTTTCTAAGTTTAAAACAGTTTGTTTTTAAGGGTTAAATTACATACAAGGAGAAGGACTGTAAGCAATTTGTATTAGCTTTGAAAGTAAATTATTAAAAAATAAATAAAAATAAAATACAGTTTATACTTAAATGATACAATTTTGTGCATTTCAACATCGTTTTTAAACAGATTTAACATTGTGATTTGACTCACAAAGACAAACCATCTTCAACAGCTATCATTTGAAAGAAAAACACAATATTGTACAGTGGTCAAGTAAGAATGCAATAGTGATACTTTAGAAACTCGTTTCATATAAACATCCTCAGCAGGCCAAAAGGTGTGTTGTAAAAACCTATTTCACAATAAAATAATCCATTTGTCTTTCTAATATTACAGGGGCTGATTGTGTACACTTATATTACCATTTTTATCATTGCAATTTCATCATTAGAATAAAATGCCAATACTTCTTTATTATGAATCCTTGGGGCAATAAAATAATGCCATTATTATGTTGGGGATATAGTGTTGTTTCACAACCTACATATTGCCTAGTCCCTTCTTCAGTGTAGTGATTAATACTTGTACAGTATGTGGTATTGTTATATCAGGTAGGAAGAGTAGCCCTTCCTTGGGATTAGGAATCATCTGTTAATGGTGGGTGATCAGGAATGGGGTCGAGGTGTGGAAGGTGGGGAGTGGTGGAACAGTTGTTGTTTTTTTCCCCAGAGCTATAAAAGAAAAAAGAGGAAAGGAAAGGAAGAAGAGTAAAAGATAATTAGATAATGTAGGGAAGATATTTTGGTAAAGTGGTGTGAATTTATTAATTCTATAGGGATAAATGTAATAAATTGTGCAATTAATTCTTGTACTTTTCATTTACGATCGTCAGTTTGCCTTGGTAGGGCATAGAACAAAAATAGATGCATGCAGTTTAAATGAGTGGCCCTATTCTGAGCAATGTAGCGAAGGTCTGGAAGGGAAGTTTAATTATTTCAAATTCCTTAATACTGTTAAACCTGTATGAAAGACCACCTATAGTGCCAACTCTCCCATGGTAAATGACTTGTATGTATATGTGTATACCTTTAAATACCTTGAGAGGTCTTTATACCATTTGTTTGTTATACATGTAGATAACAAAATCCAAACCAATCTTCACTTCAGTAAAACAATATAATACTGCTGACTATATTCAGGATTTAACTCATCTTGGGCACTTAGTATGGTTATTGAATAAGGGAACTAAAATACCTCCAAAGTACCCTTTATTGCCACAGGGGGCAGGAAAGCTGTTGAGGGTCTTGATCGTTGTCAGTTATAGCTTTGTCTATGAAAGTTAAAGGGTGTAGGTACAAATGCTATTAAAATCAAATCATTTTTCTCTATTGCTCTGACTGACTATAATTTTGTAGTTTTAGCTTCTCTTGGAGGTTTTGCAAAGCATGTATAACTATATCTTGAGAAAGAATGAGCTGTTTTATATGTCATGCTGGGAAAATAGGATTTTTTTTTTTAACGTGACTCAATTTTAGCTAGTAAAAGTAAAGATATAAGGAATAAAGGACACCACACTGTACATAATATGATAAAACAACCTTAATTGGTGACATATATGCAAAGTTGTAAAACAATAAACTCTACAAATTAAAACCAATACATTTAAAACAAATCTTATACGTCTGATGCTAAATCAGTTGTAATCAAACCTGTTGCAACAACTTCTGTGTGGATGCATTTAGATTTCTGTTGATGTTATCATTTACAGTGTATCCCCAGACATTTGTCATGCACCACCTCATCTAGTGGTTAGCAGGGTAAAGGTAAGTGGAGTTAACTCCCAAAGCTGCATTAAGATGCTGTATAATTTTTTCTGCTCTAATTACCGGGGAGCCACAGAAGTGGAAATAACTAAACTGAAAATTGCATGAGATACCCAGCTCTTCACTTCCAGAAACAGGCCATGTGTTCTCCGAAATGGCCAAATCAGGTAGTAGTGCAGAAGCCAATTAAAATAGGAAGGCATCAGCTAGTGGGGAGTAATTGAGTGTTAAAAATACATTTTAAAATGCGGGTGGAGGGGATAAATTCCTCTATAGAATTAGCTATTGATTTAAAAGGCATTATGGAACAAACATATATTTTTAATATGTGGTAGAAAAGTATGATCGTTCTACTTTTCATATATAGAAATTGGCCCCTTTTTTATATATTTAAAATATATGGGATATGTATAAAATATATTTTAGTCTGTAATCCATATATTTATTTTATATGGATTACAGACTAATGAAAATATATGGTGCACCATATATTTTCAACATATAAAATAAATATATGGATTACAGACTAAAATATATTTTAAATATATCCCATATATTTTAAACATATCTACTGTATATAAAAGGGGCCAATTTCTATATATGAAAAATATAAGGATCATATTTTCTACCACATATTAAAAATATATGTTTTTTTTCCATAAGGGATTGAACAGTATATCAGCTAGCATAATGTATTCTGCATGTAAAGACTGCCATTAAAGGTGCCCAGTTTGAGTGAAACTTTATCAAATACAGTGCCCCCTCGTTATTTCATGATTCATTACCGAATTCTGGTAAATCACGACATGACCCTGTTGGCAGTACATTTTAAGTACTATAGCTCACTTTATGAGAGCCCTTCACTAATTCACTGTTTTCAATATTTATTTATTTTTTATTAGCCAGATGGAATAATATTGCTTCTTTTTTTTAAAGATCACTGTTACATTTTTTATAACTGGACTTTTACCTATAATAGCTAATGTTGTTATTATGATACCAAACCATAAACCTGCTCTAGTAATAAGCTAGTAATAACACACTAATGTGACCTCCAGCAGTACAGGGCGCATAAACACCCTAATGGGCCGTTGGTTGAACACTGTAGCCACCCCAGTTCAACAAATAAGCAAGCAATGTTAAAAAAGCTACCTCAGATGCCTTGCCACTTTATTAGGACCAGTACATAATGCACCTGTACATCACAACATTGATACAACATTGCATATAGACTCCACAAGGAGCTGGGAGGTGCCTCATGAGATGTTAAACCATTAAGTCATTATTTAACAGAACTGGTGAGAATCATGATGAAAAATCTGTTGAAGTCCTTCCCAAACATGCTTATGTGGCTTGAGATCCAGGGATTATGGTGGCTTTGGAAAATGCCTGTCATGTTGCTTTAACAATTCACCAACAATTCTAGCATGGTGGTCAGATGTGCAATGATGCTTAAGGAAACTGCCGCATTCATTCAACATTTTAATCAAGGGATCCAAGGTATACCAGGAGTACATGCCCCACACCAGGATGATGCTAAACCCAATGGATAGGCAGGTTCTAATAAAGTGGCCTGGCAGTTTAAATTGATTAAATGGAGTATTCATTTCAACCACAGCTGTGGTTTCAGTAAAATTGAGATTCCTAAGCAATCTGGAAGAATATGGTCTGTTTTAGATGTCATGCTCTTTTATAGATTTTGTATTTAACTGTGTATCTCTAATTGGAATTGTAAATGACCTGGTTACTGTATGTGGGTTTCGAAAATAACCCTGAAGCTATGCTAGCTTTTGCTGTTAGACTAATTGTGTGGGTGCGTGGAACCATAACTGCCACTTCCCAGTATGAATGTTACCACATCTGTTAGACCGTAACTGCTGGCATTACCACTTAATAAATTAAGGTGCTGCAGTTACTGTTTGTTGCCAATTGTATGACTGTTATCATATGTTTTGTAACTAGGGAGGAAAAAAATTAAACTAGAATCTCTTGTCATGCTGCCCGAGGACATCTAATAGATCTTGTAACCAAAGATCATTTAAAAGCAATACTTATCATTCTTTACCCAAGCAGGCTGTCAATTTCTGTTTATTGGCATATCAAATTGTTGATGAAAGCTCAAAATGGACATTAACATGTGTAGTGAAATCACACTCAGCAATACGAATATTGGTATAATGTAGAAAATATGAAAGGACCCTTGCTTATGAGAGTTATTAGAAAGAGTAAAGGAGGAAAACATCTTTAAATGGTTGTTTCTCCACGTTGCTTCATCTTAGCATGGGCCGTTTGAAATGATTTCCCTCTCAGCACTGGTAGTAAATTATATTTTATTGTGCTAGAATTTCTTAGACCCCCCTTGCCCCCCCCCCCCCCCCCAACCACCCCAAGAGTACAGTTAGAAGATTGTGTTACTCAAATACTGCACTCAGTCATAGTTTATGTTCCCATTCAGATTTTCTTCTGGTTCTGGTTTTGAGTATGGAATTCAGTTGTATCTGGCCGTGAGTGACACCAGGGAGATTTATACCCATTTTAATAAAGCTGTTGATAAAAAAAAACTATGACTCAATTGTCGGATGTGCAAATGCTTTTTACCTCCACATTATCTGACAGCTTCCCACTCTTTATCACTGCGAACGCTTTATTTACTTTACACATTACTTACATTCAGCAGTATGGAAATGAAGCCAATTGATGTCACAATACTCTGCTATCAGTGGGTGTATTTCTCCCTGGAGCACCGTGCATTTCCTCGTTCCTATTTTAAACTTACATTCAAATACTTGATTAGTCAGGAGTCGTCATAAAAACTTTGTGCTTAACAGAATTAAAAAAAAAAAAATACAAAACTGCACAAGTAATAGACATGGATTGGACGTGCCATGAAAGTATATGGATATATACTTGAGAAAGATATGTACAACATATCGAAACGTGGGGCAGCTGGCTCTTTGAGCTAATATATATATATATATATATATATATATATATATATATATATATATATATATATATATATATATATATATATATATATATTCATTCTAAAGTAGCACCACTGGATACTGGAGTAGTGGTCCATTCCAAGTTAGTATAAACAACTAATTTCTATTCTATTTATTCTTCCCCAAGGGTGTTTAGAATATCCTGTTTTTAAACTCAAGGTTTTCCAAAGTCAAAGATAAAGAGGAATAGGTATGCAAATAGGATGTATTGGATAATCTTATCAGGCCTTTGTTCTTTTTATACTCTTGAAAGTCATCACTGGTTCAATAACATTGCAGCTTATTTTTGTCCATTTCCATTAACAAGCTGCTGTCCTTTGACCTTGTGTATTCATAGACTGAAGTGTTTCTGTTCAATATCACCTTTTATTATTCTTATAACCATTGTAAACCAGCCCCTAAAGAGAGAAAGAAATAACTTTACATTTCCCTCTTGAGTTACTATTTGAAAAACATAATGGTCTTAGTATCACACATCTTAAAAAAACAAAACAAAAGAAACCCTTTCGTGCACTGCAATGCTTCAGTTTCCACAGAGGTGGTGAACCATATAAGGCAATGTCCATAATATAAGCAACTGTCTCTGTCGATTCATGCCAACCATATTGGATATCCACATTGAAAACAATGGAACCGCACGGTCTTAATGAAAATCTGGATCTTAGTCCATACCTGTAATTGACATCTAAGAGGTAAATACATCAATGAAGATATATGAAGTCTATTACATGTACGCTTTATTTAATTGTATTCATGTTGAAGTGATTACACCGTGTAACAATTTTTTTTTTTTTTTTTTTGTTCCTGGGTAGTAGGTGTTATTTCTTAATTGCTTATGCCTCAAAAGTATAGAAAATGGCTATTATTCCCCACAAACTTTGCTTTTGTGACCAGGACAGTGATATTTTGAAATTTACCTATTTTCCAGAACATTCCAGATAGATTCAGTGCTGAGTAAACTTGGAGTAACTTCTAGAACTTTCTAGAACTTTCCAGTAATATAAATAGTAGTATAAATACAGGAGCCTTAAGCCCACCAGTTCAGTTTAGTTCCAGCTGCCTAAGTGGATACATATCTGCATTTTTCTGAGATGGCATCAAGAGGCTGCAAGCATCCGCAGACGCATTTTGCTATGTCTGCGGCCAATTTATCAAGACAAGAACGAAAAAGTACTCCGTGGAAGCATCTGCTAAGATGTGTGAGGCCTACAAGGCATATTTCGGCATGCCTGGTGGGGATCAAGACAAACCCTGGGCACCTCATTTCACCTGCGAGCACTGCAAAAAAACTCTGGAAGGTAAGATGGACAATTGTTGCTCGGAATTTTATGTTATAAAATTTGTTAACATTTTTAAAATTGTAAAAGTTTTTAATTTTAAAATGTTTTACAATTTTCAATGTTATTGAAAAAATATATCATATATGAAAAATGTTGCGAGAATCTCTTACACATTAGTCATGGGTGAAATAAATGTATTTTTGTAGGATGGTACAGAGGGGAAAAGAGAGCCATGAAGGTCGCTATCCCAAGAATTTGGCGGGAACCCACTGACCACTCAAGCAACTGCTACTTCTGCATGGTGAACCCTTCCAAACATTAGACTGGCAAGAATGCACCTGCTATCACGTATCCGGACCTTCCTTCATCCATCGCCCCGGTGCTACACTGCCATGAGCTCCCCGTACCCACTCCTCCGGAGAAAGAGCAGCCGTCTTTAGAAGAGAGCAGCAAGTCAGAGAGCGAGGAAGACATTGTAGATCCAGATGACAATTTCAGAGGTGGAGCTGAGGAGAGAAACCCATACTACCCCAACCAAAAAGACCTCAATGACTTGATTAGAGATCTTGGTCTCACTAAGTCCAATGCCGAGCTTTTGACGTCTAGGCTCAAGCAGTGGAACTTGTTGGATGAAAGTGTGCAAGTCGCAGATCAGAGGAAGCATCATCAACCTTTTTCCAGCTTCTTCACCTGTCAAGATGGGCTCTGCTTCTGCCACAATGTGACCAGTCTGTTCGAGGCAATCGGAATCGCCTGTAACCAGAATGAGTGGCGCCTCTTCATTGACAGCTCATCCAGGAGCCTCAAAGCCGTGCTGCTCCATAATGGTAACAAGTACCCGTCTCTTCCCCTGGCTCACTCGGTGAACTTCAAAGAGGATTACAACAGCATCAAGACCTTGCTGGACACCTTGAAGTATGATGAGTATGGCTGGGAGGTCATAGGAGACTTCAAAATGGTGGCATTCCTGATGGGTCTCCAAGGCGGTTTTACCAAGTTTCCCTGCTATCTTTGCCTTTGGGACAGCAGGGACACCAAGGCGCACTACCACAGGCGGGACTGGCCACAGTGGACCGAGTTCTCTGTGGGGAGGAACAACGTCAAGTGGGAGCCACTGGTGGACCCCCGGAAGGTGCTGATGCCACCACTGCACATCAAATTGGGCCTTATGAAACAATTTGTCAGAGCTCTAGATAAGGAGTCGGCAGCCTTCAACTACCTTCAAGACTTCTTCCCTAAGCTGTCTGAGGCAAAGGTCAAAGCCGGTGTCTTCGTCGGACCACAGATAAAGAAGATCCTGGAGTGCAATGAATTCCCCAAGAAGCTCACTAGTGAGGAGAAAGCGGCTTGGAACAGCTTTGTTGCAGTAGTTCGGGGCTTCCTGGGAAATCACAACGCCGAAAACTATGTGGAGCTGGTTGAGACTCTGGTGAAGAACTACAGCACAATGGGCTGTAGGATGTCCCTCAAAGTCCATATCCTTGATGCTCATCTTGATAAATTCAAGGAGAACATGGGAGCGTACTCGGAGGAGCAAGGCGAGCGCTTCCACCAGGATATACTGGACTTTGAACGCTGTTACCAAGGACAGTATAACGAGAACATGATGGGAGACTACATTTGGGGGCTGATTCGTGAAAGTGATTTACAGTATAATCGTAAATCTCGAAAAACTACTCACTTCTAAATCTTTTGTAGTCATTTTTGTATTACTTTAGTATAAATACATGTTAATTTGGATTCATATGTTGTTTTTTTCTGACTTTATGTGAACGAAAAGACACAAATTTGCCCGTTTTCTCACTGGAAATAGGTACATTTCAAAATATTACTGTCCTGGTCGCAAAAGCAAAGTTTGTGGGGAATAATAGCCATTTTCTGTACTTTTGAGGAAATAACACTTACTACCCCAGGAACAAAAATTGTGTTACATAGTGTTATAAAAACTTTATGTATGAGATCTAATGATAATTATAATAATTTATTATTATAATTATCAGTTATTTATTAGAGAAATTGTGAGTTCTAATTAATTGTAATCTGGGTATGTAAGAGATATATGTGTTGTTTGTGAGTTACTATCATTTACCACAATAAGGATTTATTATGTATTAATAAACCATAGATGGAATTATTTTCCTGTAACTCACTGAAGCCCATCTATTATTATTTTCTCTCTCTCTCTCTCTCTCTCTCTCTCTCTCTCTCCCTCTCTCTCTCTCTCTCTCTCTCTCTCTCTCTCTCTCTCTCTCTCTCTCTCTCTCTCTATATATATATATATATATTACTAATTTCAAATTTTGAATCCCAAGTCTTTCTGCTGCTGGTCTACACAAAAACTTTTTGAGGAGAAATTACTTTCACAGAAAACAAATAATTTGAGACTGGGAGGTAGGTAAACTTTAAATTGTGTCAATGAAGACACACACTTTCTACACAATACGTATATAAATTTGTATATAAAATGCAATGGTGCTCATCTATCCTCACCGTCAGTGAGAAGTGATATATTCTGTGATAGTATTCTAACAACAATTCAATCACCAATGCTCATTCATAGACGACCACCAGAATGCACAGTGCTTTAATATGTCTTCTTCAGGGGGTTACTATCTGAGTCAATACAATCAAAATGTCTCGTTGTTATCAATCTCTAGTAGTAAATGTGCTCCAAAGGGCCTGCTTTTTCTCTTTGATCTTTAAAAATTAACCAATTGGGTGGGCCTCAAGACTCCCATTACCCACCATGTTTAATTCTAAGAATGGTACCCTTAGGTCATTCTGTAGTAAATCTAGCCATCGGTTTCAGTGCCTTCGCCATTACAGCGGAAACACCTGCACTTTTCTCTTTTTATGTTAGGCACTGTAGTGTGCATAAGATGACACTTTTAATAAAGGCACAGCAATGATGAGATGCAAAATTTGACATTATGAAGTGCTACAATCAACATGTTAATGCTTTTGCGTTTGTTAAGAAAAGAGTAGGCTATTATACAGACCCACCTTTTTTTTCAAAACTAAACATTGTTTGAGTGTGCAAGAGGTGACTTCTTCTCCAGACACATAGTGTAAAAGCACTACTAGTCTTTCACCTACAGTATGGTGGCCTGGGTTCAAGGCTCACCTAGACCACAAGTAAAATGGGTTTAGTTGTATCAGCTTAGCTTTTAGTGGACAGCAGTCTATATAAAAGTCAATATGAGCAACACACAGTTTGATACAATTGGTACAGCGCAATTTTGTTGGGCTCCTCAGTTAGAGAGACCTAGCATCAGATAATCATGGATCCCAAATTGCTCATTCCCCACAGAGGGTGTCCTCCAGGGGGGGCTTGAGGTATGTTTCCAGGGGGAAAACGGTAAAACACATTTCCACTGTATTTGCTAATCTTACAACTGGATACAAATATGACTTTAATCACTCTCTCTGTGTTTGTGGGTAACTGTAGTCCTAAAATTATTTGACAGGTATAAAAAAATCATGTATATAGAGCAATTTTTTTAGCTTGAGTCATTCATGGCATTTAGTTTAAAAGCCGGTTTTGATCTCTGTACCTCTCAGTCTTTCTACTGATCAGTAATTGCCTTATGCTTTGAATTTGAATGCACAAACACAAAAAAATGTATTACATTATTAAATGATATCAGAATTGCATAATGCACTTCAAAGATTCTAAGATGAAAATTCTGGGTTGTATTTAATGTGTAATGCCAGAGTACAACTAAGTTGATGAAGATCTGTCGAGTTTTGTCAAAAATAATTACAAAAAGAGAATGCCACTGTTATTAAAGATTTCATTAGCATTTAGATTTTTCTTTCGTTAAGCATGTTACATACTTGTGCATGCTTTTTGTCCTTCAATATGTCTGTGATTCGGGCAGTCAAATGAACATGCCCATTGGGCTCAAAGAAATAATGCAAGCAGCTTTGAAAGGTGGTTGCAGTGGGAGGCATGTGGCTGTCTAGCTTCACCTTCCTTTGGGTAATGGAAACAAACCAGCCTGTTTATTTGCTGCTTTCTGACCAAGTAACAGGCACGTAAGGTTCAGCTATGGAAGAAAGAGACATTAGTAATTGTATATTAGTGTAACCAGGGTTTTTTCATTTAAAAAGTGTGCAAATTGTGTTTGGAGTCTGTCAGCACAGCTTCTAATATCAAAATAGTCAAGTGTGTCTTTTTATTCTGACTACAACTTAGCATTTCGGGAGCCTTTTGTGTGATGATCTGTTCTCCATGTATTCCAGAACCTGCTTACTATACTGAATAGCTCCAGTGAACCATCTTGACCGCAGTCAGCAAGACAGATGCTTCCCACTTCACACTGCTAGCTGACTTTGACAGCCAGTTCCACTCAAGTGAATAGGTTATAAATGAAGGTCTGCCCACCGAAGTACAAGTTCAGAAGCCACACCAAAGTTTGCTTTGTAAAGTCTAGAAATGCTTTGCTTGAATGAGCATGTGGGCGACGTTTTCATATTTACATAAAACAATGATTTTGAAGTTGAGTTGTGTTTAACATGTTATGCACCCCCCCCCCCCCCACCCCACCCCACCCCACCCCACCCCCCACCTCCCCCTCACCCACCTCCCCCTCACCCCACACCACACCACATTGAAGTTGGCATTTTTTGTTAGGTATTCTACAGGGAGAAGGTTGTCATTGTCAGGAACTGAGTCACCACAATGCTACAGCGCACCCTAAAGGCCAGGCACCAGGTGAGATCAAGCAGACATCTGCAGGGCTGCCTTTTGTCCTCCAGAAGCAGTAGCTTGCGAACATCCGCTGTTGAACTCGTGGGGCAAATTGTAAAAATAAAAATGGAAAAAAGGCCAGATACATGAACTAGAGCCATGAATATCTCTATCATGTTCAACAGCCAGCTGTTCTTTTGGTTGCAATTATGTAAATCATCTCCTTGCTTTCCTGCTGAGAGTAGCTTTATTATCTTTTTTGGATTATTTTGTATTTATTTTAATGAAGCATTAAATAAAATATTGTTGGATATGTCTTCTTCCCTTTTCAGTACTTAATAGTGCAATTCAAAACAGGCAGATGTAGTTGCTTAACATATCAAACAAGTAAAACTGTATCTTTAAATAAATGACTCAATAGTCAATGCAACGCGAAATTACGGAGTCAATTTGACACTTTTATTGATTTGAAATGGCCTTTGTGATCCTCAAGTCATCATCAGGTTTTCCTGTAGAATTTCTGGATATTCCACCATCACCTGATCTTTAACAAATTGGAAACAACAACAACCCATGTCATCCAGAACACTTTGTTACAAAGCAAGTACCTTCAAATGTCATTTTAATAGCTTTTTAAATGGAAGGAGGAAGGCTATTCAGTCCCAGCACTTAGGATATACAGACAAGCTCTAAGCAGGTGAATATGAGCTACAGGACCTGTAACCACTTAGAATGTTTGCAAACACCATCAATAGGTTTTCTTTATTAACAGATATGTTTAGCATTGGATGAGATGTTGAGGACAGATTATGTATCACACAGTTACAATTTGTATGAAAAAAACATTAGGTGTAAGGATTACAAAAGGTGCCAGGTTTTCTTTTGTATTATGTGTCATCCACTAATGGGCTTTTTCAAGGTGTCAAATATGTGTTTTTGTAATATACACAATCCAACAGGGATTGAAGTGAGAAGTGCAAATATGAGCTGGCAAATGTGGAACCTTAAACCACTGCATTACTGCATAAAACGATGCTTCTAAACAAATAATATACCATTTTACTGTGAGTCAGAGTGTTTTGGATTAGAAGATAGGTTGTGTGCTATTGCCTCACAAATAAAAGCAGAGCCCTCCTAAGGGAATGCTCAGCTCACGGTTTGAGCAGCAGCTCATATTAAATTAAAGGCGAGCTGCAACCACCAGCCTAACCCTCCTCTTTAAACAACATAATGGTAATTAACTGAAGAAGGTGATGTAATTGAACAGAATTGAAAAGTGTAGTGAGTCTTCATTTGGTCTCTTAGTGTGGCGGGTTGGTGAGATGGTCCAGACAGTCCATTTCTTATTTTTAGAGTTTTTTTTTTTTTTTTTTTTTGGATATGTGCAAGAAAAGAAGCAGGCAAGGTAAATATATACGTAACAAGTTTTAAATTCAGCAGCGTTTGTTCTCCAAGCTGTGTAGAATCAGTAATTGAAGGGACCATGCGATTTGCTTCTGGGTTTGTTTGCTGATATGGAAGTATTTTTTATTATTATTTTTAGGTATACCCAGAAAGCTAGAATGTGCAATGGAACTGTTGGATAGAAGATGTATCTAATGGGAATCTAATCAAAATAATCTAATCAAGTACTGTATATAATTTTAACTTGACAATAAGGAACAACATAGTACTATTCAGTGTTTCTTTATTTTGTTTAAATCAATGTTCTAGTCATGCATATATATATATTATTTTGAATAATACAAACAAGTTATACTACTACTACTACTACTACTACTACTACTACTACTACTACTACTAATAATAATAATAATAATAATAATAATAATAATAATAATAATAATAATAATAATAATAATACACTGTTCTTGCTGTTGTTGATGTCAAAGGTATCAGGTGTTCTAATAGAGGTGTACTGTATGATTATAGGTTGACAGTAGAGTTTGAATCATTTTTGTTTGTGAAAGAAACATATAACTGTTAATATTACAAAATGAGTAACAGGTTGTGGGTTAATATAAAGACACAAAAAAGTGCCAGATTTATTCCCATGCACTTGATTACTCCAGCCCCATGTGCCTTTTTTCATATAACACATTTGTCTGGTTAGTAATTGTCCATGTTAAGATCTGTTCTTAAAGTTAGTATTTTTTACTAGCCCTGATCCTTATGCACTGACTTATTGTCAAGTACTGGCAGATAAATGTGTATACAACTCAAAACACACTCATCATCTTCAATTATAGTGCACTTTTTGTAAAGACCTAATTTCAGGACCTCCATTTAAAGACCTGCATTTCAAGCACCCTTTTATAGCAGACTCTCAGTGCACTCGGCCCCAAAGACTCTGCTGCAACAAGAGAGGAGGAGGGTATGCATCATATACATCAGGGGGGATTTCAAAGACACTCCATCATTCTGCATGCACTTAGTATGATTAGCCAATAAGCTCTGCAGCAGGAACTCCATTTGTATTATTTTTAGAAACCTGACAAAATAGTACTTGTGGCTGAGAGGCGCTGGTGACCTGAAAGCAGGTGTATTTGATGAGATGAATAAGCTCCTCCTACTCCCCAAGTGTAACAGTGTAAACTGCATCAGCAGTAATTGTGTGTGCATCACATTGCTGTTCAGTAGGTGCCAGTTTGGAGTTCTGTTAATAAAAGATCTGCATTTTTCTTTCATCTATAGTTGTTTGGTAGCTATTCAGTCCTGTGTAAATGATGTCTAGCATGTAATCCTTTTTTATTTATTTATTTATTTTTGCTTCCCTGTTTGCTTCTAAGAATTTGTGCATGCAGAGATAAAAGCAGGAGAGAAGCTGTTGCCTAGGCAGGAGGCTCTAATGAGGACCTGCACCCCTGGGAGCTGAAATCTGATGCGGAGTGAGATCGCCTTCCTGCTTGTGTGGTGATTGCTGCTTCATTTGCTTCCCCCTCTGTCAAAGACTGGCCTAGGCAGGAGCTGTCCGTGGTCCTGGAATGCAGTCTGAGGGGGCTGGTGAATGTTGACAGATTGCAACCCAGACACAGAGAGAGAGAGAGAGAGAGAGAGAGAGAGAGAGAGAGAGAGAGAGAGAGAGAGAGAGAGAGAGAGAGAGAGAGAGAGAGAGAGCGCTAAAAAGGGATGAGATTTGCTTCGCTGTTGAAGGTAGGCTTGCTCTTTGTCTCGTGATTTACAATTACGAATCCCTAATTAATCTGCTGCTGCAGCTTTGACAGACTGAGGCAGCTAAAGATTGCAAGCCTGCCGGTGGTGGTCACGGGAGAGAGATAATACCTCAAGCCAGGCGGATCCCAACCTTCTGTATCTAAGGGGCATGAAGAAGCATCTTTCTTGAAAGTAGGTCTCCCCACTTGTTTTGATTTTTGTTTGCCAGTGGTGTCTGTGTTTTGTCTTTACAAATACCATGTGCAAATGAAGCTTGCTAGTGAGCCTGATGTGTCTGCATTAGGTTGTGTTGTTCTGTTCTGTGTGGTAAAGTGGATAAAAAAGCATCCAGCTTCCTCTTTGCTGGACATCCAGGCAAGGTACAATTTGCAGCTTCCCCTTGTCTCTTTTCTCTGTGATGGGGGAATGAAGAAGCACTGTTTGGTTCCATTACACCACTGAAATATTTTGCAACCAATTTGAAAAGGAATTGCATTGCGGACATGAAGATGGTTATAGTCAAATTGACACTAATATGGGATTCCAAGGAGCTGCTCCAAGCCTTTTCTGTATGAAAACATGACTTCAAAAGTGAAGAATATTTATTTTTGAGCCATTAACTGGCCATTTTCTTATGGTGCTGAAATCTACCTTTTTACCTGCACTGAAGTTAACTGCAGAAAAAGGCTTTGCTAAGAAGAAATTAACCACAGAGCTAGATTCAGCATTTTTTTGTAAGTATACCTTTTAACTCTTTGATGTCCTGATTAAATAGCCTATGATTACAAAAATATGGATATTCATTTAAAATCAGATTGAGACTTCCAGAAACAGTGCAGATATGGGTTTGTAAAGCAATTTTAAATTACATATAAAACTCATTTTTAGTGCTACAGTGTAAAATTCTCTCTCTCTCTCTCTCTCTCTCTCTCTCTCTCTCTCTCTCTCTCTCTCTCTCTCTCTCTCTTTATATATATATATATATAGTAGCTTACACTTTCTGTACTATTCTGAATTGGAGTTTCTGTTGGTTTGGGTTCTTTGTACATATGTTTAATACCCTATTGATATTTCAAAAGAGCTCTAAATTATGAGAAATAACCATCTAGAGTACTACGGCTACTAGGGAAATGCCTCCAGGGCATCTATAAACAAGAGGAAGGGCTACAGGATTAAAAGGAGGATTTCTGACAGTCTTTGGAAATCAACAAAGCTAAATCCTTTTCATAGACCAGCATCAGCAGTGCCTTAAACAGCATTTCCGTACAGTTAATCTATGCAGACAATTTCAGATGTAAGGAAATGTTCCAATCTCCACACAGCTAAGCTAAAAAAAAATCTATTCTTTGAGCCAAAGAAATGCTGTGTGCAGTGCTTGGTCCTCACAATGGACTATTTTGAATAAGCCATCAGAATCGAATTAGACATTTGTCCAAACATTTATTTTCTATACAGTATTCATTAATGATCAGACCTTTAAGCAGAAATGTAAAACAAAATAATTTTAATGTGCCATCAAAACTAGCATATGTTTGGTCATCTATACAAATACAGAAACCAATTTCCTATCACAAATCCTATTATTTAAATATATACTAGTACAATTATTTTACAAAATTCTCTTTAGTATATCTACATAATAACAGTACACAGATATGTTGTTTTCATTGTTTTATACACCAATTTTTATTTTACTATTTGATAATTAAAGTCTCCTAGCATTAGCACCATATGTTTGAAATTGAAAAAGAAGTCAGTCTGAATTGATAAACATCTTATCTAATAACCATTAATACGTAACTAAGTTTAATAACAAAAGAGTTCCAGTATGCATTAGTATGATGAAATTGTCAGTGGTATGATGATGCTCTTACATTCAGAGGGAATGCTTTCTTTCAAGGAAAATATGCAAGGGAAATATAACAATATAGCTTACCAGATACCATTTTAAAAATGTTATATAATAATAGGGAGCAATATTTTATATACATGGACTAAATTAGCATGAACAAATTCAACAAACCAGTGTATGCTGAAATAAAAAATAAAAATAATAATTAAAAAAAACAGTTATAGACAGCTTTTTTAAAAGATTGTTTTACATTTGTACTTGTCTACAGGAAGTACTTTCTGATTGCCTTTGAGAAACAATGAATTCAAAAGAAGAAGAAGCCACTTTGACTCGGTTTTTCCAGTATGTTGAAGACAGAGGACTCCGAGTCTACGATGGTTTGGTTATACAGAATGCCTCAGACATTGCCAGGGAGAATGACCGAATGAGGAATGAAACCAACTTAGCTTACCTGAAAGAGAAAAATGAGAAAAATAGGAGGCAGGAAGAGGCAATAAAACGGTAAGTAAAATGAAATCTCTTAAAGCCTATCTATTCAAATTCATCAGATGAAACAGAGAATAGAACACAGTGTTGAGTTCAAAGCTTAAAGCTCACTTTTGGGTCATTTCAATTTCTCTAACCATTAGTGGATCTAAATACAGCCACTGTTTGATTAATAATACTGGCAACAAACCTGGTATTTTACTTGCTTTTAAAAGTTTTTAAATGTATGTTTGTAGAACAGTCCTATTTGTGTGACAATAACAGCACATAAAGGAAATTAAGTCTTGTTTATATTGGTCTGGGATAATCCTAATTAAATGTTGCTTCATGTCCTGCTTGTTCCTCAAACTATCAAATCAATTGATGAATGACTACTGAAGATGGTTTTGATCACTGCGGTTCCTTTTCCCTGCATGGAGGTCCTCCTACACTCAAACCTACTCTTTTTTTTGGTCTTGTCACAGATCATTTAGCACCTAAATTATTCACTAAGAGTTTTATCAGGCCTGACAACCTTAATGAGATTTAGATTAGATCCATTTGCAAAATAAAATGTAATTATTTATTTGGGGTCCCTAATATGAGTCTTTGCTTAGTAATATTGCAGAGATTGAAGATCTTAACAGCAACCATTAAAATATGATTGCAATTGCAATTTTAAAAAAATGCATTCCTACAGCAAGTTATTTATTTGTTGTATTTTATTATAATGTTTGTGATTTTAAGTTCTCATGAGATTCTTTTCACTCCATCATGACTCCTGCTGAAAGAAGAGGGGTGTGGGGGAAGCATATAAGTCTACATGGCTGTTGGATAAGTCTATTAGCCTGGATGCTGGTATCTGAGGTCAAGTCAAAGACAATTTCTGGCAGCATTGCTAGGGTTAAAATAACATCAACCTGCAATATCAACATTCATAGTGATGGATATCAAAAAGAAAGATAGTTCATATAATGTATTTTCATAAAAAATTGCAAAATAAGTTTTGGCTACATAACTTTCATAAAATTGATTATAAAGTGGGTTATGGGCTTATGTTGGTCCAAATTATTCCACCATGCATACTGTATAAGGCAGACACAATGTGATATGGTGATGCTATGTATTTGCATCCATCCTACTTAGATTTGTTGATGACATCCCATTTTGTTTTCTGCTAATACTGCTCTAGCTTTAATGGGAGCAGAGGAATTTTACCTGGCATTACAATCTAACATTTTTAAGAATGCCATAGGCTGTTGCAAACATTAAATATTAAACATACTGTACATTTTGAGGAGCCAGAGATATAAAAAGGAAAGTGCTAGACATTTTTTTCATGAAGACCATAAGTAGGTCAATGAGATGACCTAATTTTTACAGTAACTGATGAAAAATCTGAGATTAAGTATAAAAGCCTTAGATACTGAATAAAATCATACGGCTAGCAGACAGGGGCTGTTTTCTGCCTAGTAATAGATCAGTTTCCCAAGAGCAGATTCTACCACTGTCAGGAGGGATGCTTTAAAAACAAGATACTGGCCCAAAGGAGAGGAGTTTAATTGTGCCAGAATACATGAATGAATATCTTTCAGTTTTATTTCATTATCAGCAGAAATTCATTTACATTTATATAAAAAAGGGGGAAAGAAAATGTCTACCTCGTTTGTTCATTTGTCTAGAGATCTGAGGTTGTAAATGAGTATTTTTTTTCTTTGTAGAGCACAAGTCTTCTGAGTCATTAAGTGTGAACAAAATGCATAGTATTTTTTTTCCATAAAGAATGTTTGCTTCATTTCATGCCAGAGAATTATTTGGAGTAAATGTAAAATCCACCTTTATTATCTCTAACTGTTGTTGAGAGGGAGCTCCATGTTTTCACATCTCCCTCAGAGACTCAAGATATACTAGCTTGTAATGTTCTATTTGTGTTCACAGGTCTGCCTGTATTAAAAAAAAACTTTCCCATGGATTACAGTCACCTAAGTGATACAGACACACTGCACTAGATTCTAGATGGAGTAACAACCTTGATAATCAAGCACACTGTAATTCACCTGTGCATAGCAGTGTCTGATAAAAATGGTTCTTTTCTCATCTATGAATGAAATGAAAAGTTGAAGCATCTATATAGTCCCCATTTTCAGCTGTAGATTTACCAGCATTGTCCTTTTTACTGAAATAATGTATTGATTTCCTTTAAACAGAATCGGACATGTGAGACTTTTGGCTATATTGAGCTTTGAAATGGAGAATAGAGAGCAGTCTCTCACCAGTCATTCCAGGATTGTGAGAGGATGTACACTGCATTTACTAACTTGCTATTTTAATGCATACAATTCCTGGATTATTAGTTCAAATCATATTAGTTAGTATAATATTTAATATAATATAGTATAATATAATATAGTTAAATATTTAGTTTTCCCTCCCAACTATTTTGGTCTTTAAAATACTGCAACAGCTGAAGAACACATTTTGCATTTAGACATGTCTTTGGAGATGTTTGTAACCTAATACATTTTTGCAATACAGTCACTTTTTGTAGTGGTCTGAAACCTATTTTTTATTCTCCTAATAATTTATTATCTATTGTTGGCAGTGAACATATTTTTATTTTTTGTAGAAATAATCAACACAAAAATGTAAGATGGAAATCATTCAGCAAATGATCATATACTTGCTCAATACTTTAAGAATGTTGACATCTTTCACCCTCAAGGACTGGCATCTTGGTAATTGTAGAAACAGTGATCATTTACACTTACAAAGACTTTGAGGGTCATGTATCAAGCGTTTGCGACGACATTAAGGACATAGTGCCGAGTTTACACAGGCCATAAAATTGCCCCTTATGTATCATTACACTTTAGGCAAGTTAAGGCCATGTTAGCACAGCCAAAATGCGGTCCGCAGTGCAACGCTCTGTCGTTCATTAGCCATGCACTTTAAGGCATGTAAAGCCTTAATTATATGTATGGGCAAATTGTAGGTGGGGCTCATTTGTAAATGAAGTCTGTGATATTAAAATTAGATTTATGAAGTGGCAGAACAGCTGTGCCGCCTCTAAAAGGGTCCGCAAATAAGTCAGGTCGCAAATTGGTCTTATTTGGGCGCAAAGAAAAAGTCAGAAAGCAGCTGATAGGAAAGAGCATAATGGCAGCAGTCATAACGTATTTCTTACGACGGAGAGTGCAGGCTCCCAGCCTTCCTGAACAACCCAACAGAGGGAGAGTACTGAGAAGAAGGGAGAGTATTTAGGGTCTGCATTACCATTTTTGATCTCCCTGAGGATGAAATTATAGCTCGATACCGGCTATTTCATTATATCATATAATGATAATATAATATAAAGTGAAGACACTTAGTCAACACAGGTTATTTCTGTCTCTCCAGATGAGCTACTCTGGCTTTAGTGGGTTAAAACCTGTACATTTTATTTAAAACACAGGTTAGCCCATTTTGAACTGTCATTTCTGCCTCTCCAAATGACCTACCTATTGTCCAACTGAGGTAGCCCATTTTGAGCACCGGCGCAGCGCATTTAAGCATTTAAATATGGCATCTTATGCTGTGTCTCATTAATTTTGGACCAGTTAATACATTCAGGATGGGGTAAAATGTTTGCTTCGACAGAACGCTACTTTACACTCCGTCAATTTAGAACAGCTATAGAGGTATACTTGTCACTAAGAGGATTCAGTTCCCTATAATACGTTTCCTTGGGTCAAAGAAGCTGAATTCTTAATCCATGATTTTGCACCATGCAAAAAACATATTTGACTTGAAAGTCTTTCTGGGTCATTGGCAAACACAGAAACAATCACACTGGAGAGCCTGCCATAATACATTAATAATGCCCCCCCGACCAGCTTGTAACTATAGAAGATGAACAGAGAGCACAGTTTGCAGGCCTGGCATACAAACCCCTGTTTCCACCTGCCACTGGGATTCAGTTGAAAGTGATTTGAAAATGGTCCTGTTCATTTTCAAAACTTATAGTATGAGTTTGGAATACAGACTTCCGTGCATAACGTTAATAAAACCAAGATGGTTGCGTTTTAATCTTTGTGTTTTTTCTGTGCTATGTACTATTTGCAGTAGGGCTCTTTATAGAACTGTAACCCACAAGATGCCGCATAAGTGCATATGGCAGGTCTGTACCTTAGTTTTGCAATCATAACAATTGCCTGGAAAATGTACAGATTAAAAATGGCTGTTACCTGCTTCACTTCTGTATGCTAGCTTGCTGTATATATTTTCATTCACTCAAAGCAATGACCTTTGACTCACAGTATAAAATCGTCTCATTATAAGAATGGATTTGATAAATAATCATGCCATGTAGTATATCACTGGCTGTGAAGAATAGAAAGGTATGTGGAGCAAGATAAGTCACCACAGGATTTGGTAACACTAGGGTGGTATGGTATCAGAGCAAAGCATAAAATCATCTACTAAGAAATTGGCTTATACAGTATGTGTATTTTGGGGTCATTGTGAGATTCTAGGAATTATTTGTAGCTACAACCCCTGTCACCTACTAAGGAAATGAATTGTCTAATTATCAAAGTAAAAGTGATTTATTAATGAATACATTTATTAATATACAACTTATTAAGGCAAAACACCCATGGGGCTCCACTTCTTTTGCAGCTTAACATATTTGACATATCCAGCTGTGGCCAAATGTTTTGCATTACCTAGAATTTTAAGATTGAGACATAATTAAAATAAATAAATAAATAAATAAAAATTATATAAACATAATGTAGATATTTTATTTAATATCATGTAAACAAAGAAACTACAAAATGATATTGCAAAAGTCTACCTGAAGCCATAATAGTAATACAGTATTTCATGTTCGATTCCCAAATGTCGAAATGTATTATTTCGGCATGTCCCTTATTTAGGCCAGACTTGACAAATAGAATAGATATAGAATGAGTTATAATGGAAAACAGAAATGGATTTAGAATAGACAAATCCCTTGATTTCTAAAAGGGTTAGATCATTTTCAAGTATGCTCTTTAAACTAGAAAAGCTCTGGAAAGAAAAGCCTTCATGCACTTCCCACTGGCAGTGATGTACCGATATAAAAACAGCTGACCAAGCTTTAGTGCCGATCTGACTGCCTTTGTGCAATGCATCTTGGTTTTACTGAAAGCATTTGGAATTTGACTGATAGGGTGACAGCTGTCGGGAAGGGACAGGGGAGAAATATCAAAGTGAAGGACTTTTTTCAGGAGTCCAGTTCCTGAAGATCTGAAAAGGTCTGTCAACATCAGATGCATATAGTACGGTATATCAAATGCAGGATCAGAGAGAACACTTTCAATACATTTAGTGGATATGGATGCTGTGTGTGATTTGATTAGGGTTTTGAAGCATATTGGATTAAAGCAAGATTGTATTCGGTACAGGTCCTTCTGCTAATGCATATGAAATCACTTGGGGCTATACTGTACCTTCAAGGACCACCTGCCTCCATGGATACAAAGGAAGAGGACATTAATACCGAAATGACTTATCACACTTTAAAGGATAATCTATGTAACAAGCTTTCGCTTCATTTCTGAAGCTTTGACTAATGTTTAGATAGGTGTAGTTTATGATAAGCAACTGCTTTGAAAGGGAAATAATTTTAAAATATTGAGACATATCAAGTGAAAGATAAGAATGTGTGAGATTGAAATACAGAAAATTGCAAATTACTCCCAGAGCTCTTTTATAATGATCTTAACAATGAAGAAAATCTATATGGCTGGGTTTTATATTTCAGTCTACTACTACTGGTGCTTGTCCACCCTTAACCAGATGTGTAAGACCTATATATATATAAAAGTACCATCCTATAATATTGAATTGTTTTAACTTTAGTAAGAACTTTGTATTCGTTGACTGTGCCAATCATGCACTTAAATGTATGATTTGCATTAGGCTGTTTATTTGAAGTTAATCTCTTTTTCCTTCAGATGTGCTGTCTGATCTGCCAATGGCTATGTAACACTCCCACTCTCGATGACAATTTGAGTCATTCTTTTTTAAATATCCTTTTCTTTTTCACTTCCATCCTACGCCTATATAGTGGGAGCATTAGCATGGGGGATTAGCTTTTCAAGAACAATGTTAAGCATGCTGTTCCTAAGGAATTGTAACTCTTTGTGGGAGGCACAGACCATTCTGTGCTTGAAATGCTGTAAAATGACAGTACATACCTCTCAACTTGTCAATGGCATCCATTCGGTTAGCATGTAAGTCATGCAAGTCTTGTACAGGCATTCTTTTCCCACTCACTTAACACCTTTGAGCTATGGTAGTTCTTTATTATTTAATTTAATAACACAGATGGCATTGAAAAGTGCTGGTATTACTGTATATTTCATCTGATAGAATATGTTCGTGAAGTATCAGATAACATTTTAAGCTATTTTACTTAATGCTTAATGACCAGGCAGAATTCATTTTAGGTACGATTTTAATCGTTTCCACACTAAGAATAAATATGTTTTTTGAAAGAATGTAGAAACTGCCCTTTTGAAATCTGTGTAAAATGTCAAAGAGTGAAAAATTGCACGTGACATGCCTCAGTTCAGTCAGAAGTGTGCCTCTAGCAATCGAGAACACTTTCAACATGGAAGTCAGCTGCTTGGAATGCAGTGTGTAACAATAGCACGTTCAAACTACAGTTCAGAAATCAGCTCCATGTGCCCTAGAAAACTGTAACATTCACTTTTCCAACTACATTACCATATCAACATACTCCCAAAATCCAGTTTTCACTACTACTTTGTATATGTTGTTTCCCCAACTTAGAATTGTGTGATTTCCCCAGGCACTCTAAGAGGGTTTAAATCCGATGTAACTCTTATCCGAGTGCAGACCCATGTAGACCAGAGTTAGACAGTCATTCCCTAAAATTCTTCTCTGTCTTCTAAGTTTCCCAAACACTCAAATAAAGCAGCAACAGACAGACTAAAAACACAAACACATGCTGAACAAAACTCCCTTTACACATATATTCCTTTTGTTACCTATACTGTCAATTGTACAGGCTAGTGAATTGTTATCAAAACCATATTTTTAAAATATGATACTACTGTTCATTACATATATAAACACACACAGTTATATATACAGCCTTTTCACAAAATTCCAAAGAAATACTTTGATATCATGGGGACAGGTTACATGTATTATGCTATCATAGTTTAGAATTTGCAGTTTAGCTAAAGTAATGAAATGAACAGGGAATCAAACAATGGTCCTTTATGTCAGTGATTAATAAAGTTATTTTATAGGTGCAGATAAATCTTCCTTGTAGTCAAACAGAACACCATTATGGTCAATGCTATTGTACAGCAGAAGGTTTATAATGCAGTTGAAATGCTTTAAGGGTTAGCTTGTATGATGTCTGTACTAAGCTGTGTCAGCCCAATATTGATCCAGTCTGCACAGAGAATTCAGAGCATTAGACTGTAGGGAGAACTGTCTCCCATAAACACATTTAAAGATGCTGTTAATCAGGGCCGTTAAAATCTCTTGTCTGTGGCTACTTGCATTTTGAAATTGTTAATTGCACAGAATTCTCACACATTAAATCTTTTTTATTTTGTATTTAACCATTTCCCTCAATACAAAGTAATGCAGTGTCCTTGGGAAAGATTACACGCTGAATACATTTCACTAAAATGACTCTACTATGGGACTGTGGAGAAGGGTTAATATCTCTAACACATATCTAAATTGAGATGATTCTTTAGGGAAATATATTAATATTGCATTTCACTCATTTTTTGGCCATGCACATGTGGGGTGCACATTCATGCTCTATGAAGCGCTCATTTTTTTCTCTCTTTATTTAGCCAAAAGCATTTCATTTGTTGCTAAGCTACCAATACTGCTCCCATGCTGCCAACATTGGGGGGCGTTCTGATAGAGCTTGCATTCCATTCTGCTACTTAGTTCTTTCTCTGAAGAATGCAGAGGTTCTATTTATACAAATAGCATGTATAACCAAGGAGGCCTATAGTTTGGTATTCGGCATACAGTAGGTATATTAAAAGCATTCAGACCTCAGATGTATAGATACAGGAAAGGGTCCCTTGGTCTCTTTGCTAATGTTGCTGTTTTTTCTTAATTATTTTTATTTGAATGATTTTGGATAATTGAACACATTATCCCATTTTACAAAAGAAAGTATGGCTCTCGTATGAGCGTCAGAAACAGAACTACAACACACATCCAATGCCAGACTGCTGCTTTGCACACAATGGTGTGTATTACAATGTGTCTTACTGGCTATGGCAGATCTAAGAAAATGGTTGCTATGAGTTTTGTCTGCTGTCTGCAAAGCAGTACGCCAAGGAAGTTGAGTTTATTATTTGCAAATAGCTGAAGGCTGTTTTAAGCAGTGTATGCAGAAGAAAAATGCCTCTTTTTACTGATATCGCCATTAAGTCGCTGTTGCCAGATATGTATTTCCTTGAAGGTCCTTGTTGTTGTAACTTATCTTATAGCAATAATACCACATGTTTACCTTAGTTAATGTTTAATAGTATCATCTGCCACTGTGGTGCTTTTCCAGCTTATAAAACAGTGTAAACAGATATGCTGTATGTATATATTATATTTTTGTTTATCGTGTGGCAGCTTAACAGACCTTTTGATTTGGTAGTGGGGGTGATTTTCCTGGCTGCAGTTACAGTTGTCTGCTTTTTGTGTGCTACGTGTTTGGTTTCTGTGTCACTGGAGTGTGTTGCTAGGCAGATTTTAGCAGCTAACCAATGGGTGGCCATTCTGTGGTCTATGTATTCACAGTGAAATAACATGTGGGGTTCTGCACTGTGAATGATTTAGAATTCAGGTCAAACAAGTAGTACTGTTAATCAACACAAACCTTTTTGACTGACATTGTGAGAATTAATAGATTTAATTTGTAATTAAACAGATAACAGGACAAGAAAATAAGTCACATTGACTATCACCAGTTTATATTAGGTCAAAATGTGTGTTGTAATAAGGAACTGACTGTATAGTTTTTATTCATTAAGATGCTGGATCTTAGACAGACTTTAAAAAAATGCACTATAGTGATAGTGCTTAGAAAACTGTCTATAAAAAGCAGGATGATGATCTCATTGTCACATGACTGCTAAAGTAATTGACCTGCATATTCAGGGGAAAAAATCTTAACTGCCAGTGGCAGAATGCTTCTTGATAGAATTCTAAATGAGATCAAGTGAAATTAAATGCTCCAGAGCAATCATATTTCTTTACGTCAATATGGCACTCATATGCTTTTAAATAAATATGGTTGTTCCTATTTAGAATAGTGATCACACAGCAAATGGGCTACCAAATGATGAATAATATTTTATTTGCCAAAAAAAAGTTACCCCTTCTCAGCACTGTATTATTATAACCCAGTGCAGCACATCAGATATTGCAGCAATTCACACTTTAAAACACTCAAAATCACACGTCCATTAATGAAACATCTCCGTATTACTATAGTCTGTTTGTTTATTGTGTTAGTTTGTTTATAACATCCTCTATAATACATTTGTAGATGCATTAGGGGCTGTTTATAATGGATCCTTGAACTAAAGAGTTACCAAAAAACACTAGAGAAGAGAGTGGAAGTAAATATAGGAAAAAATGAATGACCAGATTTGTGCACAGTACATCAGAACTCCATAACTTCTTACACTCAAGATAAGAATAGCATACCAAATATGCAGTATAGTAGGGTTATATAAATAGGGGATTTAGGGTGTTAAATATGTCTCTCTTTTTTGCAGTGAGTAGTTGAATTAATGAAAACATGCACATATGGTATCAATTTCCACCAGGCTACCCTATACTAAATATACAGTAAAGCATATTAGAGAAGTATAACAAACAAATAACAACAACCCTATTTACACTTTGCCAGGACAAGCATTTTATTTAATGCATGTTTTTTTTTTTTTTTTTCTAAAACAGAAATCGTCTAAAGCTCTGAGCCAGCTTACGAGCGGGTGACGCACAGCTGGATTATGCAGTAAACCTTGCAGATGAACATTATGTGGAGGGGCAATGATAGTTCATGTATTTATTGAGTTGACATCAGATGTCAGTAGCCATTAGGAGAATTGCTCATTATGCCATTTACAAGGTTACTCAAGCAAAAAACGAAACAAAACAAAAAAACAGGGAAACATATCATTTCTAGTGTTTGTCAATAGAATGGAGTGCACTTTGTTCTAATCCACCATCTCAATTCTGTATTTTGTTATATAATTATTTGTATTGTCTTAATTTCAACTTTCAGGTCCTCTTATAATGCTTATAATGTTATCCCTGCTTTGTATATGTTTTTAAGGGGGATGAGTGCTTATAACTACCATGGTTAGCCGTTTTAGCATGATGTCACTGTTTTACTGGACTTTACTCTATTCTACTATGCCTTTGTTGTGGTATACCACAGTAAAAAGGTGTGGTTGATCTCTGTCCAACCAGCCTGTTGTTTTTTTAAAGACCAGTTCATTTGTATATTAGGGCTGCTTCGCCTATATTTTTTCAACGACTGTGGATTTAGAATTGTTAGCAGTAATGAATTATATTATCAACCAACAGTAATTGCCACTACTGTATTGTTACCAAGTAATCTTGTAATATTCTGTCCTATCTCCTAACCCTTACACTTACTGACTACATTACTAAGAAATTTACAATATAATTTCTGTTAGTTGTTACTAGGGTTAATATAAAGCATAACTATTTTAGCTGTCAAACTTAACAATACATTGGCAATTATGCATGCTCACTAGTGGTTGCTACGTTGACATTTAAAATTGCTGCATTACCAATTAAGTAAGTATATACATTAATTTACAAATTAAAGTGGCACATTAGCATGATACTTTACTTGTAAAAGTGCAGACAGATCCAGCCCCACAGACAGCGTTAGTGCCAGGGAGCTCAGTGATGAGGTGGCTTGCAGTGAAGCCCAGCTGAGGTAGCAGATCCTGCTGTTACTAATGACTCTACTCTCTCTCTCGACTCATTTAACTCCTCAACTCAGGCTTAACAATTGAGCTTCTCTTCATGTTTTTTCTTTTAAAGTAAACCTTTAAAAGGCTAATTTGAATCATTTAAATTCACATACGAAGCAAGGCATTATGGGATTTGTTTGGCATCTTCAGAAAACTATACCTTTTTCAAGATTTCAAATAGCCTGGTTTTCAGTTCCACTGAATTCCGCTCTCTGCCTCTTCTTTTGAGCTTGTTTAGTATGGGCTAATTTTTTAGTTGACTGTTACTTTTTTTTTTATTTCACATCCACACTAGTTTTAATACAAGTCTTCTTTTCTCTGGTTTTGTCTCGGTTGGACCTAAGCAGGGTCAGGAAGCAGTTCCCAATACTGTAATCAACACCTGTTCAAGGTACTGTTTGCGATGCCACTGCGATTGAATAAAAATCAGATTCCCACCACAGGGGATCACACTTCATAAGAGACTGCTTGCTGCCTGCACACAAAACTGTCCACTGTGTCAAATAGTGATGTGGACTACTGTCCAAAGAGAGCACCTTTGAGACATACAAATGGATCCAAGGCCAGATTTGAACCCAGATCTCTAGAGAAAAGGGTATGAAAGCCTAGTGATTTAACCTGCTGTGCCACCTAGCCTCCCCAAATGTAGTCTTTTCAATCTGACTCTGTATGTTGTCAATCTCACTAAAGTCAAATTTAATGCTGCTGTATGAAATGAAATGGATGTTAATGTGATAGCAAAAAGACAGGCGGGTGAAAACTGTTAAAAGCCTAGAATCCTATGTGGTCAATTAGTTGTCATATATCAGATGACTGACTGTCAGGAAAGATAGCGAGACAGCATGACTGTATTCCTGTCCATAACTGTTAGCAGACACTAGATGCATTACTAAAAGACCCCTGGTGTGAAATAAATGTGTTTATCAATGTCCTTCACCAATTTCTAGAGTTTCTACCTTTTTTAATTTCATTTTTAGTTTGATTTTTAACCCTGTATTTGAATGGACTGACCAGTCTTCTGGCATTCTTTTTTATTATTTATTGCTGATTCTGTCTGACAGCATGTTGGCAAAAACGTTATATCTTGGTGAATTCATAGCCATTAGATGCCCATTGCAGCACACTGCATTTTAAGAATAAAGCATAATTAGTATTGCTTTTAGCAAATAACTAGTGTTACTAGTTATACATTATACGTTATACATTATACAGATATGTTACATGTGCAAGTTAAGGTAAAGTTAATTTTAACTTTAGGGTTTTTTAAGTTACCATTGACAGAGATTGATACATATCTGAATTGACTTGGATCTGAATCTAAAACAACTACCCAGTTAATCATACAAATGCATGCATGAACTTGTGACGTGTGATGTTGGACTACTATCTAGTTCCAATAGGATGTAAACTATCTGGATGTATGCCCTGGGTCAATAATCAGCCTAAAATCAATGTCTGTAACATTCGCATTTCTTCTGCCTGAACAATGATGATGCCAAGCAGATCTTTACAGACTAACAGGGTTCATTTATACCATTACCATTTTTTTCTATTACAACCTTTATGTAATAAGAGTTCAGGACCAATAGATATATGAGGAACGCAATTAAAAATCTGCAGACCACACTGGAGTAATTACGGCAAAAATGCATTTTATTAAGGGGGGCATTTATCTTGACTTAATCTTCTCTCACCAATACAGACAGCACTTACCGAAAGAGGAGCGGACTGCCCACTTAATTAATGTTCACAGTGATTTACGGTGTAGCTTTTGAACCAGATAAGAGCTTTCTTTTTCGATTTCCAATCCAAGCCATTACAATTTCAATTATACAGTCACAAGCTAATCACTTACAAAAGCTTTATTTATGGTGACCTGGATTGACTCAGAACTATACTCAGGGTGGGGATTTGGAGCTCTCTTCCACAGAGTATCTGAGTTATTCTTTACTCTTGCTCTGCTTGTAACCAGTGATATTAGGGCTGTTTTTTCTGTGGGGTCAGAAACTCCATAACTCCACCACCCCTTAACTATGTACTGTAAGCAATAACCCATGACAGGGTACACACCCAAATAAGATAGTGGGTTATTACACTTATAAAATGGCTCTACGTTTATTTTATAAAAATAATAATAAAAAAATATATATGATTTTAAGCTTTCAATTACATTTTCTTGAATGTATCCTTCTGCCTCGCCTTAGAAGCTACAAATGTGCTGGAAAAACATATTACTGCTGAGTGAGTTTTTATTTATTTCTTTTTTTAGATATTCAACATTATTTTTAATATCAGTACTGCAGTTTGAATGTATTATTTTCTTGTAAAGCTACAAAAAAAAAGTGCTTACTTACATGTTTTATGCACTTTGGTTAGAAATCACTGCACAATAATCACGCTCTGCACCTTTATTTTTTATTCCTCTAAATGCACTGTCTTAACTTCTTAGTATTCTTCTCATCTCCATCAACTGAATCCAGACAGTCAGAGAGGCAGTCATGCACTCATATCAGTCCACCTGAACATAGCTGCTCACTGCATTACAATACACATTGAAGTCAGCAGTTACTGTAACGTATTTCACTTGTATACCAGATTGTTGAGAATCTGAACCCAGGTTGCTGTTGCTTTTCATACAAGGTCTTTTCGTTGGTAAGATTCAACACAACTGCTTTCCACCCCAATTTGAGATCCTGCAGTTCAGCTAGATTTTGTACTTCAGCCTGGAGCTTTACAGGCACTATCGCTGTGGTCGAAGTGATCGAGATTTTGAGATTTTAAAGAAAAGAAATCCAAGGAAATATATTATCATTTAAAATGTATATGATTTTTACTTAATTTCTGTTAGTGTTTGACTAATAGAAATTATTTTAAAAAAATGCTGAATAGCTAAGCGACCTCAACTGCCAGTATGGTCTGGAGAAGTCATTTGAAGCTGCTGACCCAGATCATGTGCTTTGATCTTCAGAGGTGATTAGCCCCTAGCTGTGCAGTAAGACAAGTCTTCATGTGTTCTTGTTCACCAATGTATAAAGGGTTCATAGATTATAACCCCAATATAAGATTGTGATGGGGTACTCCCCGCCCCTGTGCATATTACGTATTATTTTGTATTTGTTGTTTTATTATGTATTATGTTTGGCAGGATGAGCGAGGTGCCATCTGACATTGTTTGTTATTGTTTTGTATTTTAATACCTCATGAGAATGCGTGACTGTCGGTTAGTAATTATTCAGTCATACATATTTATTAAACTCGTGCAGACTATGGCTGAGGGGTTAACAAGATCATTAATATAGCCAGTTAATCCCTCTGCCATTATATAAATGACCTGCACCTTTGGCTGCATGGAGAGTGTTCAGGAGTGGAGAACGAGAGTAAGAGCGAGCGAGGAGATAATAATAATAATAATAATAAGAAGAAGAAGAAGAAGAAGAAGAAGAAGAAAAAGAAGAAGAAGAAGAAGAAGACAATTGCTACTCATGCTGGAACAACCAGCACGATACGTGTTATAATTATTATTTGTTTGTTTGTGTTGGCCCTCGTGCCAGATCACTAGATGGTGCTGCCTCTACTGTCCATAACGACACTTTGGTTGACCTAGCCTGTCATCTGTGATAGACAACTAGAAGCTTGAAACTACTTACTCTTTAATAAAGGCATTACAGAGGATATTGTAGTAAAAAGATTTACAAACGCTCTTTTTGTTTATTTATATTTTCATATTTGACCAAAATGTACTGTGCAGACCCCAGAAACCCACATTAAATAAGGCTCCTGCTTGTTATACTGCAATACATAAACAAGCTATCTCATCTTGCCTGATTGACCATGAAAAGAAGTATTTCTAATAATTTTTGATTTAGTTATCCAGTTATATATGGCATTGTAACAGGGGTGTACTGTTACGTGTGGGTATCTGCTGAGAGAACGATAGAGACACAGAGGGTTTGATGTTGCAAACGCTGCACAAGCGTCCAGGTCCACAACTAAGAAAACAAAAGCTTGCCAAGAAGAAGAACCAAGGGTTAGCCACGGTTAATTGATTGTCAATTCTCCACCTGGCCACCTGCTGCACATTCCTTTCAATTAGGCAGGGAAAGCCCTGCCATATCCAACACTTCCCAATCATACAAATTATACACATTTTTATTTTAAAAAAATCAAACCAAATCCCACTAACCATATTTATAATTAAACACAATCCTGCCACATTTATATATTGACATTGTGTATTGTATAATCACACCTTTTAACTGGCTTGGTCACTGGCAGACCCCTTTTTTAAATGCTGTATGTGGTCTTAATTAATTTACTTCTTCAACCAGCCCAGTTATGGTGTCTGCTAATGCGCCCCACAAACATGTCTTCTATGAATTGGTCTTTTCAACTCAACAGTCCCTCATTTAAAGTGCTTTGCTCATATAGCAGTAAAAAATAAAGTCAGGTTTTTTTACATGACGCGTTAGAAAACCAGACACCACTGAATTTACATGCAGTATAAATAAAACAAAGTGACAAAGAATTAGCATTATATTTTTAAAAACTGAATTTAGAATTCCCATGTCTTTAAAATATTAAGTCAGATTATTAGAGATTTTAATGATTGTATGTTGCTGTACTTAAAACCTGTAACACTGACTTGGAAGCAGTACATCTCCTAATGCCTGGTGATTTGTCATGTATCAACAGCTAGACTTGTCCTCCCCTCTAAATGCAATATCATGCAGAGGGGGTTGTACTTGTTGAAATATTTTTTTTAATGTTTAAGATGAAAGATGTCATTGTCAACCATAGTTGCAAAAATGTGATGATGCATTAACTTTCTGTAATTGCTTTCGAGGCACTTTGACGAACAAAAAATATAATTTTTATAGCAGGAGGGGAAAAGGCTGTAGTTGACTTAACTACAATGCAATATGTATCAGAGTTGTTTTGAAAAAAAATATTTCCCTAAATTAAGAATGTATTTGATAAATGGCTTGTGATTGAAAACTAATAAAGAGAGGGGTGAATCAAGTGTCAATTGTAGAATGTATTTCTTTGTCTCCAATATATTGTTTTATTTTGTTAACTTTTTTCTTAAATATGCCAATTCCTGGCTTTATGATTCCTTTGGAAATCTTACTTTTTTGGCTACTAGTTTCCATTTTTCTCTGTTAAATGTTATGCTACACATTTTGATTCTGATGTAGTCAAATGGCTATGCTCCATTTGGTTCCAAGTTGCATTTTTGATTGAAAGCCAGAAATGTCTAGTGGTTGACTGGAACACTTCACAGCAATAAATCATCTTGGTAGACTGCAATAAAACTGCTATTAACCTTAATAAGCAAACAGTAAAAACGAAATTATGCAGAAGGCTCCAGTGTGATAAAGTCAACTTTGTGGTTATATTTGTCCAACTTTCTTTGACATTATCAGTAACTGTTCATGTCTGGACTCTACTGTTTCATTAATATAAGTATTTTTCTTTTAATATGTAAAGTTATTAGTAATTGTTTTTAACAAAAATGCTAAGTACATCTTATAAAATATCCCAAAGGTATCTGTTACAGATAACATACCATTTTGGGCCTTTCAGTGTATATTAAAGTCTTGCCTATCTTCCAGCATCGGGGAGGACGTTGCAAGAGGAGGCGATGGTGGCTATGTGGGAAAGCATTTCCGAATGGGATTTATGACAATGCCTGCCCCACAGGACCGACTACCCCACCCTTGTGGGGTTGGATTTTCTGTTAGGTCACAGTCTCTGCACTCAGTTGGGGGTGGAGATGATGACGGTGTCAATTCACGCAAGCAGCCTCCCCCCAAACCCAAACGGGACCCCAACACTAAGTTGAGTAGTTCCTCAGAAACTGTCAATGCCGGGACAACATGTAAAGCATGGAAGGATTTGGATAAAAATGACGGTAAGTTCCTTTCTTCTTTAAATTGCCTTATTTGTAGGTTGCACAAGAGTTCCTGGAACTAATAGTTTACTGACCTTACAGTGCTACAGTAGTTACCAGATGAAATTACACTGTTGAGGTTGTTTTGCTGTACAATGCAAAATGAAACTGTGCTCACAGAAACATGCCTGTAGGTGACATTTGAATTTGAATGAATGTGTTCAAGTAAGTACCTTAAGGGGGAAAAAAGCCTGCCAGGTTGGTTATGTTTGTATGAGTTACATAAACTTGTACCTGCTTGGTATAAAAAACAACTCCAAGGCCTATATTGTAACATGATACAGGAGCATTTGTGGCTTAGTAAATGTGGCCCAAGGTTCAGTATCACACAAGGGGTCCTAAGTTGAAACAAGCGTAAACACAAAGGAATCATATTATTTTAACAAAACTAGCAAGGAACTATTCAGAACAATAAATTAACTGCTCATTCCTGCAACTAAGTTGTTTCTTGCTAGTTTTACCTTGCATCAAAGTTCATATAGTTGCTTATTGTGTCTGTAAAAACAGAATGGAGTGTAAACACAAAATTACAAAAGCAGTCTAATGGTGGATACGCACAAGTGCCTCTGTTGCATTTTTTTTTTTATTGTTTATTAACATGTAACTGAACTTCATTTCAATTAAATAATTATTTATGCCTGTGGCAATGTGCCCCGCCCCTGTGTGTATTTTTGTGTTTTATGTTGTATGTTGCGTGTGTTAATGTTGGTGTGTTGTAGTTGGTACACGGGATATAATGTGGGTAATAAGCACAAGTGTTTAAAATGTATAATTGTATTTAGGCACGGGGATTACACTTCACTTCACGTGCATTTAAAGTATTTAATATGTGAGCACGGGGTTGCACAGAATTAGTTCACGTGCTGGGATGCAAGTGAATAATTAATTAGTAATTGAATCCCGGCACAACAGTATATATAGATGCACGTTTCACTCACTCGGGGTTGTGTGAGTGGAGAATGGGTGTGGAGAAGGAGAAAATAAAAAGTAAACTAAAGTAAATATAAGTTGTTTAGACTCACCGTGTTTGTTTGTCTGTTCATCCACTGTTTGTTTTAGTGTTAATCCGTTTTGTTTGTGTGTTTATTTTGGCCACAAGTGCCGTGTCCTGTTTTCTGTTTTGTTCAACCTTTTTAATTTCCATGTGTTATTAAAACACTGAGCGCAACAGCGTCTCCGATTCACTCACCACTACTGTCTGTCTGTGTACTCTTTTCTGGTCTGACATCATCACTGAAGCCAGTCTGTCACAATGTCACACAAAATGAATTACTTTCTTGCTAGTTTTATTTCACTCGGATTATCTGTCTTTTCACGTGCAATGCATGCTTAGAGCTGATGTGTGATAATTCACAACATGATTACAGTGTAACTACTAGGTCCAGCGCTCCAGATATTAAAATTTTGCTGCACAGCTTGAGTTCGCGTTAGTTCCTGTCGTCTCATTGGTCAATTGCGAATATACTGCATGCCTGGGAATTGCATGCCGGAAACATGTGACCAATAAGTTCCGGTTTTCATAAAAAAAAAAAAAAATGTACAGTTGATTCCACTCACAGCGACTGGATTTTTGATTTTTGATTGTGGATTTCTCAGCACTGTCTTAGTCCCCCTCAACCTGTTCTACCAATGTACTTATCAGTCAACTGAGTTTTTGAAAAATAAATCTATATAATAAATACAATAGTCTGTGTTTGGAGAGAGTCGGGATACTTTATATTGCTATAGGGTTCAATATTATAGTTTCTTTATAAATATATATTATGTGCATGAAGGCCTTTTGTTAAGTATATTCTATCTGCAGCGTTGGAATTAAACACAAATGTCTGTGTTTATGTGCTTCACAGCTATATTGTTTGTGGTCAATATAGCAAATAAGAATAATTGTGGTTTTGTACAGTAGTTCAAAGTAAAATTACAGTTCAAATGTAAGACTGCAGTTAACGCATACCCCATAAGATAACCTTAACATATGTGACATCCGTGTAGCGCAGGGGTGGGCAATTCCGGTCCTGGAGGGCTGGTGTCCCTCCTGGCTTTTGTTCTAACTTTGCCCTAAATTACTTCATTGGACCAATTATTACCAATTATTGGTCTAATTAAATAATTTAGAGCACAGTTGGAACAAAAGCCAGGAGGGACACCGGCCCTCCAGGACCGGAATTGCCCACCCCTGGTGTAGCGATACATTTTATGTGATGAATTGTGAGATGTCATTGGTTATCATTCTGATGTCTTGTAGCTTTATGTGTTGTTTGACCATCCTCACTTAAGTGCTAAAACTTTATATCACATACTCAACCATGCCATATCTGATATACTGTTAATATGGGCCTATATGTTTAATATACCATATGTAGAGCCACTGTTTTTATATTCAAATATCTATCTTATTTCTGAATATTTACATTTTCTTTTTTGTTGTTGTTATTTAGCATCAACGAAACCAAGGCCATATAGTGATGAATATACAAAGAAGATCCCCCCTCCAAAACCCAAAAGAAATCCTAACACTCAGCTGAGCACGTCTTTCGACGAGTCGTACATCAGGAACCACTGCTCCATGAAGTCATCAAAGAGGGAAAAGTCCTCTTCACAGACGCACAGTCCAGCCCGAGACACTGACGAGGATGAGCCTGTGTACATTGAAATGGTGGGAAATATACTAAGAGACTTCAAGAGGGACAATGAGGACCAAAGTGAAGCGGTATATGAGGAAATGAAGTACCCTATATTTGATGATCTTGGCCAGGATGCCAAGTGGCCCGTTATTTGCAATTATGAAAACGTTAGCTGTACTACTCCTACAGTGCCTGATCTGGAATTAATTAAATCCATGGTGCCATCAGCTCCGAAGGGCATGCTTTGTGAAATCCCACCCCCCTTTCCAAATCTGCTGTCCCACAGACCACCACTGCTGGTCTTTCCACCCGCACCGGCGCAGTGTTCTCCAAACTCGGATGAGTCTCCTTTGACCCCTCTGGAAGTCACCAAGCTGCCCGTTCTGGAAAACGCTCCTTATATAAAGTCTGGAGTTTCTCCCTCTACTGCATCACCTCAGACCTCCATCCACCACAAAATAGAAAAGGAGCTGCCTGCGATGCACACCAGCACAGCTTCTGGACGCTCGTCTGCCCCGCCTCTTCCGTCAAACTTGTACAAATCATCGGCTTCCGCTCACGGATATCCCAGGAGCCACTCAGCTTGCCCGTCTCCCGTGAGCATGGGGAGGTCTCTAACTCCCTTAAGCCTCAAGAGACCCCCACCCTATGAATCTTTACATTCAGGGAGTATCCCCAGAAGCTATTCTTCAGTGCCTCACTCGTCAATCAAGAACACTTCACAGGAAGGGACGAAACTGGCAAACTCCTCCTCCAGTGCACATGGCTCCATGCAAAACGTGTCCCGGTCAAGAACACCCACAAGTCCTTTAGATGAACTAGCAAGCCTTTTTACCTCAGGGCGGAGCCTTTTGAGGAAATCTTCCAGTGGCAGGAAATCCAAGGAGTCTGCAGAGAGTAAGTTCCCCTTTTTTCATTATAATTATTATTGTGATTCATGTACAGAATGTTACTATTAAACTTCTGTAACAAACTACTTTCATTTAAAGGAAGGGCTGTGTACATTATTTAATGTTTTAAAAAGAAAGCACAAACTCTCCATTATGGTGTGATTTCTTTACCTTTGAAGGTATTTCTACTAAGTGTGACATCTGGTACCACTGCTATTTTAAAATAATTCAAGGTTTTTCTTACAATACAAAATTAGAATCCATTTACGATGGGTTCGTATATTTCTTAACTTATCGATTAAGTGGGATAATACCTACTATTGAAAAACAACAGCTATATTATTTATTAAAGGTCTCAGTCTATAACTTCTGTACTTGTAAATTGATACAGTAGGTGTCATGAAAATCTGGGATTTATTTCCTATTTGCTTACACTCATACAGTATTAGTATATTAGTATATTAGTATTATTATACTGTACCTCATGATAAGACGGCAAAGATCCCATTTTGCACATGCCATTCCACCAGCACTAACACTAGCACTGGCACATAAGGCAAACACAAATAGCAGGACCATTTAACTATGGTTCCAAACTTCGGGTTTTAAAGGCGGTAGCACGATATTTCATTGCATTTGATATCAATGACTAACAATGTTAAAACATCTATATACATTATCAGTAAGGACCTACAGCATGCAAAAATGCTTTACAGGGGAATCCATTATACTTTGTAACTAAACAGCCACGGTCAAATATGCTCAGATATTTTGCTGAGAGAAATTAATAAACTGCCTGTCTAATCTAGAGTACTTAGGGGTAGATGTACTAAAGTGTTGCGCCTGTCGCAATAGTCGCAAACCAGTTGCAAACGAGTTGGAAGTCTAGGATGAAATGTACTAAACATGCGCAATGCTGTTAGCGACTTTTTAGGGAATGCTTTGCGGCAGCAGTTTTTCTTTGCGGTTCAACCTTAGATGAAAATGTAATTGTAGGCGTTCCTGCATAAATTCACAAAAAGGGGGCGGAGATAGTGCAAATGAGGGTTCACAGATATTATAATGAGATGTACTAAATCTGCCGACAATTGCAACACTTACAATTGCATCAATTTGTTAAGAACTTTTGAAAGCATGTTTTAAACATTCGCAACTGTTGCTGGCATTTCCCAGTCCAATTTTTCTTGTGCGTTGCCAGTTATCCTTCAGGCACCCTCTGCTACAGCAAACCACAACTCAACTCCCACTATTTATTTGAACAGTGTTGCGCAACACTCGCAATGTATGCCAGAGAGCTCACTAAGAAGATGCAACAAATATTTAAATTAATATATTGCGGCTCTTTTCATTAACATATTTTCTCTTAGTACGTACGACAAAATGTATACTTTGCAAATTGTCGCAACAAAAATCCAAATTGCGGTATGTTTGCGCTGTGACTGGCCCATCTTGGTATATCTACCCCTTAGTCTGATACAGACAATATAATTTAATCCTGTAGGATTACTACTGAAAAAAATCCAGAGCTTTATGCAAAATTATTATTTCTGTAGCAATCTTAAGCAAGTTAAAACAAAATGACAGTACTGGATGATTTATGGAATTTGGAAACATCTAAATTTCATGTGCAATCACAGCCACATGTTTGTGTTCTTGCCAGAATTCAACCTAAAATAAATCAAGAGTTTATAATCCAAAATGGATTATATCAAATATGAAAGGAGCACAGAGCCACTGTAGCTCTTAACAGAAAATCAATTACACTTTTCAAAAAGGCATTTATTTTGTTTATTTTAAGGAATGTTGTTCCAACATATTCTGCAGGCTATTTTATAGTCTTAATTTTTTTGTTTTTTTTTTATATATATATATATATATATATATATATATATATATATATATATATATATATATATATATATATATATAAAGGTCATACAAACCAAGTACTCTGATTTGCCAAGACCCATATTAGTTTGCTGGTTTCTTTAAATTTTGCAGTTCTGTAGGCTTCCAGCCACTTGACGATTGTGTTAACATGTTGTGCTCTATAGACCTTTACAAGATCTCCCCAGCCTTGCAACAGAACCACAGACTCATTGCAAATCTAAACATGTTTAACAAGTAATTGGAAGGGGCATATGGAGTGGTAACAGGTTTACACCTGACTGAATGCAACATTTTACAGAGCTGGAACTGTACCTGTATTGGCTACACAGATATGGAAATCTTGGTATATCTCTTATGAAATCACTGAGGGATGTGTAATGTCATGAATAATTTCTAAGCGTGGCAGTAAAAATATCTAGACCAATATTTCAGAAGAACCTTTGCCAGTTAAACTACATATAATATACCAGAGTATCTACATAGCCTGCTGAGTCCCTGAATCAGATGTTCTTGTTTGTTTTAAAGAAGACATTTAAATGTCAATTACAACTGTGCATATTAAAATGAGAACCATTGTATACACTGACCTATTTCCATGTGGATTTAAGACATCACTCATCTTCTAAGGCTAATTCCCCCGCATACATTTAAAATAATGTGTAGGTACTTCTGAGGGTTGTATTCTTTGAAACCACAGTCCATAAAGATGGCTCTTAGAATAAAAATACTTCCATCTTACTTGTGTGATGTAATTGAATTGGATTGGTATAACCCCATAAAGATTACCACCTACAATCGAGTATGACATAAAACAAAGATTGCAATCCTTTAGGAATTCTTTGCCCTTTTCTACAGGATTTCTTATGCATATATGATACACACATCCCTCTGACCACTAAAGACAGTAAGAAGAAGTCTGTCCCAGCTTCTACATTTTCATTGTAGTTATTAACATAGACAGAATGCCATCATAGATTAAGATCACGTAAGTAAAAATGAAATTCTAAAATGATAATAATTGACAATGTAAACACATTACATATAAACACATATTTGTACATGTATATAAGAAGAGCATGTTTACTGGTTGCTTCTGAAATACAATAGTACAGTATTTGTGTTATTCATGCACATAGTGCCTGAGGTACTTTTTGCAGAAGGTTGCACTAGTTTGTTTTATTAATATGTATATATGTTTTTACTTCATTACCTTGTAATCCACACAATTTGTGATTTATGCTTTTTTTTTAAGATTATAGTATATGTAGCTTGTTCTGAGCATGAATTATTGTGGATCATAGGGACAAATAATGGTTTTACCTGTAGGGAATGTATATTCAGAAATTATGCACTGACATTGGGTTTATATTTTAGGAACCGATTTACCAAATTTGATTAAAGTTTGCAATTTATGAAAATACGTTATTTCTGTTAAATACATTAACAGATTTTTGAAAAACAAATGTGAGCACTCTGTATTTCAATGTGTTGTGTGTATCCTCTGATTCAATCTCCAATGTAGCCTCCCAGTCCCATGTAACAGCACAGAGGGTTTGTTTTCATAATGTTAATGTACTCTGCCATCAGCTCCTTGAAGTCCACTGACCTTCAGACTTATGTTGTTACATAGAGCCTTGCAGTAGTATTTTTACTCATATGCTTAAATTCATTTTATATCGGGACCTTTTTATATGTCACATGGCTGATGGAACATCTACAGTAATTTGGCATTGCAGTCAACCAAAAAAAGGTTTTGTTTTGATACAACCTGGCCAAAAAATGTATGTAGCTGACCGGTTTATACAATGTGTTATGGTTTGTTTTGTGTACTGTAAGCTTCACAATCATAATAAACCTTGAGACTTGCACTTTTTTTGCATTTCTGAACTTTGTCATCTCCCGTGTTCCTCTCAGGTATCCAGCCCCCTGTTTGTCAGGCAGCATTAGTATACAAACCCATCAGGAAGCAGAATTAATGTGCACTCCAGCTAACTGTGACAGAATGTCTCCCATGCTTGCTACTCAGTATGATTGCTTTAGTCATGGCAAAATTATCTACAGGGCAGCTGCTCCATACAAGTAGGTACAATTGATTGTCAGCCTGTTTCCCCCCATTTGTGTTTGTTATCAGTACAGATCTCACTTTCTATAGATTGCATTTATATGACAATGGAAAGCTCTTGAGCCACTCAAGGAAAACCAGTATATCATGGTGTTTGTCCATTGATGTTGCTGTTTGGGGCCTGCTGATCAATAGCAGAAACATAAACTAAACCAGTAAACTATTGTATTTAGTGCCAATAATACCAGAAACTACAGACAGTACCTTAAAAGATGCATTGGCTTTTATGATTATTATACTTATATGCTGTCTTATTTATTAGATTTTTATAAGCTCTCAGTTATACAGTTGTGCTCCCCCTTCATAACAGCATAGATGGGAGCCATAGTTATAAGACTGTGCTATTTGTGTTCTGCCAAGAATAAAAGTGCTAGTGAAATGGCATTATGGGGGAAATGAGAACCATGACACTGGTGTCTTATGACTGGTTCAGGGGTATAAAAGGCCGCCTTATAAAGAAGAGCATTTTTATATCGAAAACATCACAATTCTTTCTATGTTATACATTAAGCAGGAGAAGACACAGTGGATAACATCGGATAATGTCTGTTAATTATTGTGATCATTATAGTGCATGACCCTTTTCAAATTGTCCCAGTTTATCAGATGTAAATCGCAGCTAATCTCAAGTTCAGGAAGATAATCAGATAAAGATAATGAGCCAATCATTAGGGAGTGTGTGTTACCTTACCAGCTTCTCAGAAGCAGGTTTGGAACTGCTTTGTACTTGAATTGGTGTAAATGGTTAAATAAAGGATTTGATGACTCACTGAGGAATATTGTGGAGTAGACAAGGCTATAGAGAAGACCTACATAAAACACTGTACAGTATCTAAATTTTGGTGTGCACTTTCCTTAGCACACGTATGTGAGGATTGCGGATAATTTTGAGTCAGCGATTCACTTTTCAAGTTATTCCACGTGGTTTGAATTTAAGACATGATAACCTTTGTTTTCACTGTATTGGCTGAGCTACTGACACCTACAGTATATACCAATTTTTCTACCTGCTGTGGATATAGGAAATAGTGATCTTTTTGTCACATTACAAATTCTTGGCGTCCCATTGAATTAGGCAAAAATATATAAATGTAAATATCCAGGTGAATTCAAAGGAGCACAAAATTAATGTATACCAAAATATGGAATTCAGCGCTTGAAGAGAATGTTATGTAATGTGTCTGTATTTATAGAAACAATGTGGGCAATATTGCATTAGCGATGGAGTGCGTAATGGACCTGAAAGCAAAGCAAGTACAGCACTAATATGTTCTGATTCTAGGCCACATTTCATGCTACTGAAAATAGCCCTTCTTGAAACAGGATTTATTGCATGAAGTTAAACATCTGTGTAAAGTAATACTGAACTAGACAGATACATCAATCAGTTTTATATTGATATTAGCTCATGCTGGGGTTTGAGGTAATAAAATGTAACAAACTACTGTAGCTTTAAAACAGGAAATAAGATAAATGGTTGATCATTTTATATTACAGTTTGATGTGTGGAGTTACATTTCTTTTTTCAGTAAAAGGTTATTGAAAGAGATATGGGTCTTTTACTATGTTCCTTTAAGTAACGTTGCTTGTTCTTTAGCACCATCTAGTGGGTTTTGCAGAGTTAAGCAGGAGGTGTCTGTGAATTTGTGCCTCGGAGGAACATGGGTAGATACATATACTGTATAATAAAGTACCAGACTCTGTGACGTGTTATGGAATGGAAACACGAATCAAGCTGTTTAATGGACAACTACAATATAAATACGGTGTGCCTGTATCCGCACTCAGTGATATGATTAACACCATTCAAGCTTAGCGCTAAACAAAATCAAACTGTTTTATTCTTGTTTCAAATGAAATGTAGCCATCCTTTGTTTGTTTTAAACTGAAATAATCCACTTGGTAGCAGCCATTCATCGTGTTGGTTTGAGTTTCCATTCTAACAAAAGAAGAACCCAAAGTCAGAGTGAAGTTTTGTTTGGAGAATGTCTCTAAATCTATCCATGGTGTTCAGTGACAGAAGCTGGAGATCTTAATGCATGAAGACACCTCAATCCACAGAGGTGATTTAAGAAAGTGTAATAATCAACACTAAAAACAACTGAGAGATGACACCAGTTGAAATGTTAAACAAATTAGTGCTCCTGCTGGAGACATTTCAAAACAAATCCAATCATATTATACAAGAGGAAGAGTGCAATTACTTGGCCATGTTTAAATGCCAGAGTGCTCAGAAAATATTTGATTTTGTTTCATAAGTGGCAGCATGTGGCTTCTGTATTAGCATGGCAGGTCAAGCAGAAGGTTATTGGGTCTGATCAATTTTGTTGAAAAAAGTAATTGAAATGCTTATGGTGGTGTGACTGGTTAGCATCACTGCCCAAGATGGTACTGGCAGGAAGAAAGACTCAGAACACAGAAGCTGCAGTTTAAGTGCCAATGCGCACGTTTAATTCACAGCTATACAGTACAGATAAAACACATTAACAAAACAAAAAGGCAGAAGGGCCAAAACAAAAGGTCTATACAAGAACTCACGGACAATACAGGACAGCAACACAGCAACACGTACCTTCACCACTATCGCCACCATTAACCCTCAACAACATTAATTCTAAAATGAACACCCGGGATCACCCTTTTTATACACCTGTAGCTGCAGCCTAATTAATCATTAATCATTTATTCAATTTACGTCTCCAGCCACATTCCCACGTTTCTCTCCACACACACGCACGCACGCACGCACACACACGCACACACACATGAACACACACACACACACACACGCGCACGCGCACACGCACACACACACACACACACACACATGCACGCACACGCACACACACACTGGCAGGGCTTCTGTCCTGCCACAGGTGATTAGCATAATAATATCTCAACTCCGACTGACCATTTGACCATTCAAAACATTGAGTATATGATAAACGTAATATTTAACGTGACCCAGCTTTAGAGACTAAACTATTTATTTGAAATGCACAAAAGCAGAGCAGTCAAAATATATATGCTGTAGGAGTTTTAAAAATAATCTGTGTAGCAGGTATGATAGTAGATATGTTGGGGCATATATATAAATGTATTGATTCAACAAGTTATCGGAAGGTATTATTGTTAAGTTGTGTACTGTACATGAGTGATATCTGCAAATAATAATAATAATAATAATAATAATAATAATAATAATAATAATAATAATAATAATAAAATACCGTGAAAGACTGTAAAGGTCACATATCTAGTATGGATACTACAATTCTCAGCAGATACTAATGTAGGGATCTGTTCCCCACCTTACCCTATAGATTGTTATATTAAAAATACTCCACTACAAAATACTGAACAAATAATTTAACAAACTTCCCTCAGCATAACAACATATGTGAATCTTACAAGAACAGACCAATACTAAATGTCCTTCATTTAATATCCAAATATGATTCCTTGCAAATTAAAGCAGTACATGTCTCCTGTAAGAAAGATAGCACAACGCTGTGAATGCTGGAACACATACTGCAAAGTATAGACCCCTAGTGGAAATACTCATGCATTACCTGGGTGGTATTTTCAATGCACTCAGGCAGATGCTGAACTTAGCACAAAAAGGATACATTAAAACAGGTATTTTGATTTTCCATTAGGTGAAGCAAAGAGCAGAAGCCACAGCACTGAGCCTCTTCTCAAGCACGAGAGCAAAGACAAAGGGTGTCACGGGACCATGAAAGAGCCGAAGGCGGCCCATGAATGGGACGATGAGCCTGGACAACCAGCAACAGCAACATCCAGTCGGCTAGGAAGATCGTCTGTCAGCCCAACTTTAATGTTAGAGAGCAGCAGTTCAGGTAAGGAAGATGGATGTGAACCAGAAGAGGTGGTGTCCCCCCCCCCCCCCCCCCCCCACGAGGTCCTGGTGTAACTCAGTAGTTACTCCAATGCAGTAGTTACTCCAATTCTAATGTTGACAAGTCCCAAATGCTGTGGAATTGCGGTAATATTTGCATTCTCATAAAGTGGTCCTGCTATGTATGGATTATATAAGGTGTTGTTGATTCCATAGCTTTTGCAATATCTGATATGACAGAAACAATCTGAGGTACAGACTTCATATATGCACACTTAAAAATGTGCTCATGACCTCGACCTCAACCACATTGCAGTTATGAGATTATTTTTCTTTTTTAATTACTGGTTGAAAGAGACCATATGCTTTGATTTATCTGCTTCAGATTTGGCGCACTAGTCGATATTTCCTGCTCGATTTTGATTATGGGTGTAGTCCCAATAACAACTGTGTCAAACGTCCAGACGTTTTCCATTGTGCGCGCTTTGGGTGCACAGTTATTCTACAGTAAACACTGTCAATGTAGGTCAAGGTTACAGTGATACCTAACGGCTTGTCTTTTTCAACAGAATCGAAAGCAGTTTGCAAGCTAGGCAGATCTGCATCCACCTCAGGTGTGCCTCCTCCCTCCGTCACCCCCTTCAGGCAAGGCAGCGAGATGCAACAGAGCCAGGTACCATCGTTAGACAGTCGTGAATGAGCTCATGTGGTGTCACATGCCAGTGTCTCACCTGTCTGTCTGCCATTTGTCCCAGTGAACTCAGCCTGTCTTCTGTTTCTGTGTGTCCTTCTTACCAGTCAATATCTGTCTCACTGTGTGGCTGGTGGAACTTTTTTTTGGTTGCTTTCTGTATTTTTTTGGTGCCTTTTGTGTTTGAATATCTCCATTTCTGTAATATCTGAATGATGTCAAAAGCTTTTTTTTTAAAATATTTATAATAAACATTTATTCAATTTATCCAATTTGTGAGTTAATAGTTCAGCAAATTATTCTATTCCATTACACAATATTATAATGTTGGAATATGTATGTTATTATCGGAAGTATCCCCCAATATTCCAAGTGATTTTGTTACCAATGTGTATATATATCTTTTAAATTGTAATCAATATTTGCCTTACACTGTAATCCCAAAGTCATGTTATTATATTTGCCCAGCAATTTAGGGTCTTTTGGTGCATGGTCATGCTAAAATATGACTTACTGTCAAAAACAAGAACAAAAAGTGTATAGAATACTTTAAGCATTTCGGGCTAAAAATGATAAATTCTGCTCAACTGTCAGGCATATTAAGCTGAAACCGTTTTCTTGACTATTAAATAGTCCATCCAATTGTACTGTGAAATGCACAAGGTAGTCCAGACAATACAGGTACCATTTCTTTCAAATACATTGTAAATAAACAATCAAAAAACAGATCACTTGAAGCAAATAAAACCTTGTTCAAATACTGCTGTGTTTTGACCCTGCACTTGCAATGTTGTCCTTCTTTTTGTGTTGGTGTTTTTGTGTCTGTCTGTGAAACAATAAAAATAGATGGCAGTGTGTGTATGTGTCTATAGAAATGAAGGCTTTATATTCATTTCAGTGACACCAAGCACCTGTCTATAGGATACAATGGGCTTGCTTGTGCCTTTGTTTCAGGCATTAAAATAGAGCCTGCGTGACCTAGTTTGGTGATACTAATTCCAGATAATTCTAAAGAAAGATGGTCTTGAATTAAGTCTAACACAGCATGTTAAGGAATTGTATGAGTAAGAGTTCTTTAAGTTTAAACCTGCAGAACCCCGCTGTCATGTTCACATTTATTATTTATTTTATTTATTTATTTGACAGATGACTTTATCGAAGGAGGTAAAGGGCAGTACAGGGTTACAATGCAAGGTCAATATTTAAATACAGTACAGTTTACAGTAAGTGCAAATTATACTACTAAAGTACAATATAAAATAAGATGCAACAAGCAAGGATTACAATAATCTGTATCTACAATGACATAGTTGTAGTGCAATAGTGCATCAGCTGAGGATCCAGTAACTTCGGTCAGGCAAATATTATATTAAAATATAATTCGTGGGTGACAGTTTACTACAATTATTCATAGTTTACCCTTCTGTGCACTCTACTTCATGAGCAAACAGGCCTTATTGAGTTTCCACTCTGTGGTTCTCTGTGAACTAACAAAAAAAGAAGCCCTTTGTGCTGCATGCAGCAACTGGGAGTTATGAATAGCAGCTGTAAACTCCACAGTGCCCTTTTCACTGATACTGTTTTACTGGAAATACCCCCACAATCGTCACCACGGGGTCTATTTTAAGAAGCTAAATAGTGACGGATATCACAGCTGTTCATTTGCAAAAAAAATCTGCAATGCACAGGGGCAACAGTAATTAGTAAGACTATTAAGATGAGAGGTGCTCGCCAATGTGTTTAGATTAATTAACAGCTATTCACATCAGAGAACAAATCTCTTTCTTTGGTACAAATTATGGATTTAGCAAAGAATGAGAACTAAGTGTCAGGTAAAGCAGACATTTGATTGTCACTGCAAACTTTGGTTTCAAGAACTCTTGTGAATTCTGTAATTCTTTTTATTTATTTATTCTACATATCTACAGTGAAATGTTTTAGTTTTAAAACTGTATGTAAAATGGTTGTCTTAGCTGACTGACAATCTATCCTGTTGGTATTCTTTCAGTTGTCACTGGTCCACATTATAATTCAATGGCTCTTCCATATTACTAAGTTGTTTATTTCTAGTTTTATAACATTCGTTTTCAGAAAATGTTAGCTGATTACATTAAGTTTTGTGAATTTCCCTTTTATGTATATCTTGGGACTATAATTCATGTTCCAAACTGTTATCCAATGGAAGCACACTCACACTTCTACTGCTACCTTCTTGGGGTTGACCACTTAGGACCACACATTTCACTACAGCATTTGCCAGACAATGTAACTTGACCAAAGTTACATACAAACCACAGCTGATCTACCATGTATAACAGCATTTACTGATAATGTATTTTTAAATTCCCTCAATGTTATTTTATCACACTACAAGGTGATGACCTACAAGTCATTTAAAAAAGAAAGAAAGCCCATTGGATTTCCTGTGTATAATTAATGTTTCCTGTGTTCACATACTTGCATTTTGTTAAACTTACCACAGGAGGGTGCTATCACCACACGTTTAGCCATGCTCTTGTTTGAATGTCTGTTGGGAAAAATGATGTTTTCTTGTTATCCAAACAGACATTATATATAACAGATGCCCACTGTTAACAGCTCTTAGAATAAAAACAATGTTTTTATTTCCATAAGCAGAAAGGTTAGAAATAAAAGGAGGACATATCTTCTGTACTGTCCAGTCAAGTGAAGGAGACACGATGTTTCAAGCTAGAACCCGTCTAAATATTTCAGCAGCAACTGACATAACACTTTGTTACAAAGCAACCAGGAGTTTTAAACAGAATCGTATAGAACAGTATGAAATGCATGTCTTGTTAAAATGATATTTTATATACAATTTAGATAAGATCCATACAATTTATATATAAAGGTATATTTTCCCTTCAAGGTGATATATTATTGTCAAAGCCATGCAATGCGTTGCATAAGAACTCCCAACTTCCTGTAAAAATACACGCAGCCGAGTCACTTTTCAATGACAAAAAGAAGCTATTAATGAGTCCGGTAAGGAATGACCAGGAACCGTAATTTAATCGTGCTGACAGATATTGTATTTGAACTTAAAATGATCTGTTTTTGAACTGTCGATATGTGAATAATTAGGTTTCATTATTTGAAGACCTGCCAAAAACAGCCCTGGGACAAGTACTATAGAGCTAAGTGAAGTGTTTTATGAAATGTACTGTGCAACACATGAACAGGGAATCAGGCGTTTATTAGACTATACAACATCAATAGATACATACAGTATTACAAAGTGATATTAAATACATAACTCAGAACATTTGTTTTACCTTGTTGCTTCCTGTTTTAGCATGTTTATCCATTGAGCTGAAATGAAAAGTTCTGTGAATATCTACTCTAGAAAAGAAAGGTAGAAAAGAGAGAAATGCAGCATATTATGATAAAAGCATAGCAAAATGTTATAAGGCACACTAAAAGCATTGAGAAAACATGGACAATGAAATATCACTGCAAATGCATCATGGCAAAAAGGTAAAAAAAAAAAAAAAAGGTTGCATAACTGCTGCCAACATAATTTGCAAGTGGAATTACTAAATCAAAGGGTGGTCCTTTCAAACGCAACTTCTACTAAGATAATACCAGAAGGAGCATTTCCCAAGAGTCTCCAGCTTCCCCTCATGTATTATAAGTTCACTGCTCATAGTATCATCCATCCTGCACGCAACACAAGCCAGCATCAATAAAGCAAGAGTGAAGACAACTACAAACACATCACCACTTCCTTTACATATAAATATAAGACACAAAAGGGCAGGATTATCAACTTTTCAAGGAGTGGCATTTTACAGTTTCGTAACATTTACATTCATATTTTCCTGTCACAAAAAAGAAAAATAATAATGGTTCAAATTGTGTTTTGGCATGAAGACCTTCATATAACTGGACCACAATGTCACACTCTTGGGATTCATTTAACAGCTACCAGTAAAACTTATAAATATAAATATACTAATAAATATATAAGTATATTAGTCATAAAGATGTACTAACCAATATTACCTATACCAGGATGTAAATAGTGAGAGGTAACCAAGAACGTCCTTCAAGTAGAGGTCATTTCATTTCAAGCAGTGTCTTAGGGGTCAGATCATGTCACTGCCTCCACTACATGGCAATCATTAGGAGCTGGTTAATGACAATAAAACTATAAGAGACTGGTGTGAGCCTGCAGTAGTACTAAACAATTCTAACAATGAAATCAAAGCAAATGTTTCATAAACCAGAAACCGATTACAATTCTGCCGAAGTCTACAATGCCTCTACCCACACAAACAGGCCTGAATAATACATACATACATATTCAATACTGTAATTGCCACTGTTAATATTGCATGGTGTTATGGTGTTTCTTGTATGTTGTTTTATTGCCATCAAGCTGTTAACATACAGGTATTGTAAAGTACAGCTGGCAATTATATGAAATATAGAGTGTATCCCGTGTGGTCCACTTTCCAGAATTCCTTTCATATTGTTTCTTTGTAACATATATCCTACATCAGCAAGAAAGCCAGAGAACGAAAATGTATAATTATTTTTTGGTTTCTTAGTTGTTTTTCTGATCAGTTTTTTTTTAAAAAATATAACAGGCTCTGCACAAATCCCTTAAGAAAGCATTGTCTTGAGACACAGATTTCCCTCCCCTGTTCTCTCAGAGCAAAAGAAACAGAAATCAGTAATACATTTAAAAACTCAGCTTTGTTACTACTTGAGATTATCCTGCTTGCAGCGTCTCTTTTTTTTATAAGGACTATTACAGTGAACGTTCTCCTTGGGATTAGGCTTGATATTAAGACTGTCTCTCTGTTTGTGACACAGTCAGTCTGTTCCTTTTTAATTTCAGAAGAGCTCTCAAGGATCAGATCTGTATTTATACCATTTTCACATTGACGGTTCTAATAGAGGGTTTTCTAAAATGTCGTTCCTCTTTTTTTTTGTGAAGGAAGAAATAAACAATACATATAATGTAAAATACATTACAGTCATTCCTAGGCACTTCTGCTCTGGATTAAAGTGCAGGCTCTTGGTAATTGCGTACCAGATGTATTTCCCCAAGCATTTAATAATGGTGGCAAATTGGTTAAACCTGTCCCAGTAGAACTGATCTTCTGACTATTCTGATTCCTCTTACAATTTTAAACACTGAAAGCACATTGCATTGGATTAAGATATAGGTTAGGTTAGGCCAGCACAAGATAAAAGCTATTACTTCATTAAAACATGTAACCTGATTGATTATTTTTTGGTTTCTTGGTTGTTTTTCTGATCAGTTTTTTTTTATATATATTACTTCATGTATACAGAATACTGGTAAATAAACATGGGCCCGATTTATTAAGGTCTTTATCCTCTTAATAAGATAGGTATAATAAATCATTTATTTAAATTTCAGATGGCAAGCCTATGATGTATTTTTTAAGAAATGTTCGCAATGGTAATCGCAGTACGAGGAATATATTCAAAATAAAGACGTTTGACGAACAGAATCTTTTTACCTGACATCTGCATCGGTTTGATTGATGTCTTTGTTAGTGTATTTCAGTGAAATAAACTTTGACCCTTGCATGCCTAACTCTTGACCTTTTTGAATCCTATATCTAGTCCCAGCTGACACTTTATCTGGCCTTAGCTTACACATGGGACAAGTGCATACGCACAGCTCTTTTTTGTTAGTTTCCATGTCTTTGTCACAGCTTCACTATGAAAGACGAAGAAAGAAAAGGCTTTTTTTTTGTAAGGAAATCATATCCCCCTCTTTTGAAATAAATTACTAAAGCAGACTATTGATTGGGTCAGCATCATATGTAAAACAATTAATTTAAAGGCAGATTTATTTATTTTTTTATTTTTTTAAACTAAGTAACTGAATAAATGCGTACAGCATCTGCCTGAACTGAAGTATGCGCATTGTCAGCATTCACTAGAACTAAATTACTCGCAAACCCACATACAATAGATATCCCACATTTTCAACAGTACAGCAAAATATGATTATGGCAAATTAAACTGGCTTTCCGTTGTCTTCCCTTTGGTTACAGTATTTCAGTGTGTGTGGTAAATAAAGTACCTGGATACAGTGGCTCTCAAAAGTATTCACCCCCCTTGGACTTTTCCACATTTTATTGTGTTACAAAATGGAATCAAAATGGATTTAATTCAGAGTTTTTGCCACTGATCAACACAAAAAAAGTCCATAATGTTAAAGTGAAAAATTAAATCTACAATTTTTTCCAAATTAATTACAAATACAAAACAGAAAATAATTGATTGCATAAGTATTCACCCCCTTTGCTATGACACACCTAAATAAGTGCAACCAATTGTCTTTAGAAGTCACACTGGATTGGCTTAAAAACAAAAAGGTCAATGTCCTGGAGTGGCCCAGTCAAAGCCCGGACCTCAATCCAATTGTGAATATGGGGAAAGAGTTGAAAATTGCTGTTCACCAAAGGTCCCCCATCCAACTTGACGGAGCTTGAGCAATTTTGCAAAGAAGAATGGGCAAAAATTGCAGTGTCCAGATGTGCAAAGCTGGTAGAGACTTATCCAAATAGACTCATGGCTGTAATTGTTGCCAAAGGTGCCTCTACCAAATATTGACTCAAGGGGTGAATACATTAATTATTTTCTGTTTTGTATTTGTAATTAATTTAGAACAATTTGTAGATTTAATTTTTCACTTTGACATTATGGACTTTTTTGTGTTGATCAGTGGCAAAAACTCCTAATTAAATCCATTTTGATTCCATGTTGTAACACAATAAAATGTGGAAAAGTCCAAGCGGGGGTGAATACTTTTGAGAGCCACTGTAAGCACTGGGATGTTTTGGTTGTCATTGTATTTTAGTGTAGCTTATGATTATTAAGACAGTCAATATACGTGCTGTAATCATTTCACTCAATGTGCTGGCCTAGTTGTTGTTGGGAGAATTTCATTTCTCATAGCATCATATCCAATCCTTCCCTCATCTCTGAAATCTGAATGTTATGCTACGAGACAATACATTACAGGCTTAGTGTTGGAGCAGCTGCATTCTATCAACAGCATATGGGTTTGGTAAACATTACCAGCATCATCTGTGAGTAGAAAATGAAGGTTTATGTGCTTGTTTACATTACAGAAGGTTTTATGAGGAATATTGGCTCAAGCAAGGGAAACTCTTTTTTCTTGTTGCATTATGCTAGTTGTTTAGCAATTCACCATTATGGGGTATTTGATAACCTACTTTTTATTAGAAATGCGCTACCCTATCTGTGTCTATCTGTATCTACTGTTATATATTAATAAATGTGGTTTCCGTCTATGTATTTAAATATACCATTTTGACTTACTCGATCAGCTAATGCAGCTGAATTAGAAATAATCTTCCTTTACCATCTCCCCATTAGGTATCACATATGCAATGGGTATACGGGGACAACACCATGATGGAAATGATAGAGAAGAAGCGCTGCCTATGCAAAGAGATCAAGGCGAGACAGAAACCCGATAAAGGTCTTTGTAAACAGGACAGCATGCCTAATCTGCCAAGCTGGAAAAAGAACAATGGAAACAAGAAGTACAGTCCTCCCCCCTACACCACACAAACTACTGTGTTCTGGGACACGGCCATCTGACAAAGTCCTGGGTGGAACATATTCTCCTGGGTTGCAACCTTTGACCTGTGCAGGTAGATCAAAGGTTTCCTTAATAGGGTGACAGTTGTGACCTATGGCTTTACTATCGGAACTAGGCAATACAGAAGAAAATGGGAGCTGTCCAAAAACGTAGCAAATGTATACCCGAGGGTTCAGATTATCATGTTTTCTTATTACTGATTATATTTCATATTTTTCTATTGGAATAAATGTCTTAATATTAAATCTGTTTAGTATTACCTAGATATTTTCTAAACAAACAAAAAAAGTAGATTTAGAATGATTCAACATGTTTTTGATCTTGTTTTAGTTGTACTTTTGTTGCAAGACGCCCATAGTTCTTTATCAATTATTAGTACCAGTATGTTAGGCCAATTAGTGAGCCTTTCACTTCATCTTTTTTTTTTGTAATTTTCAAAATTAATTTTCCTACGACTATATTAAAAACAAAATAATAATATTTTAATGGACGTATATTTTGAGATCTGTATTTCGAACATTTTATCTATGAGACAGCTTGAATTTTATTAAGACAAACCAGCCCGGTTAACTAAGTTAAAATGTTTTATTGTGTATGTGCTATTTGAACTATCTGGTTCCACATGCTCCAGTATTCTGATGATTTGCAATCTTGTGCACTACCCCTTAAATTAATGGAAAAATATCTGTGTGACGGAATACCCCATTCAATCCCCATTCAATCAAAAACAAATGATTATTGAGTAAATAGCTTATTTCTTGTCTTTCACAGCTGGGGACTAGAGACATTATAAACTTACTGTTTATCAGCAACATGCATAGCAAGCTGCTGAAATACATTTTTTTATGAGAAATTCTACCAGCATGTTGCTAAAACTCAAATCTGGAGGCCAGTTGTCATCAACAGAAGTACTGCACCTGTGCTGTCAATCTTTTGATTAAGTAGCAACCACTTCCAATTAGTATTGAAGCGTGTTTCACAGAAAACCCTCATAAGAATTGTTTGGCTTTCAGATATCATCTACAGGTGTTTGGTCCAATTTACACATCTGGGTGGTGTGTTAATGCGTTCTCTCAGTGGTGTTGTGATAGCAACCACCACAAACCCTCTTGAACTAAGAGCATCTGCAGAGGTTGAATTGATGAATTTAGACCCCAGGCCTGTCAATAGTTTGTTTTTAGTGAATAGCTAGCTACATACCATTGCAGCAATGGCACATCTGCTCATTAATAAGGTCAAAGCCATCAACTCCATCCATCAGTTTTCAAGGCTAGGGCTGTGAGGTACTGCTCACCTAGTCAGCCAACTTCTTAGCAGAGAGACACTACAGTCAGGTGCTTTTTGGTCCCAGCCAGATGATTCAAGATCAAATCCAGACCCAGGCAACTGACCAGCCACAATTTGGATATGGGCTTGAATCTCAATTTGGACTCAAAGAGCAGATCTTTGATCCCTAGATACACGGAGAGCACAAATACACCGTTTTGCACTAAATTTCTTTACTTATGCTTACAGTGATCAAAAGACAGACAGTATGGAGTGTGATTTTGCATTTGGAATGCCAGAAATACTGGGGATTAACAGTGTACCTCAACTGTATTCAGCAGTGCTTTATTGAACCTTCAGTAAACTCATTTTTCAGTGAGCACTAAAACCAAAAGGAATTGGACTTCAAGATGCACTTGTTAGCAATGTCGTTAGTTTTACAATAACTGTTTCCTGTCCTAGTGACTGTGTATCTGAAGCTATCTTAAAGTATCCCTATGGCTTGACCAGCACAGTCATACACTTCCTTGAGCCTTAGAAAAACAAAAATAGTCAAGTCTTAAAATACAGATATAAACTACACCAAACTCAACTACACAGTGATTGGAATAGGTGTGGAGGTGGTGCTACAGCTAAGGCATGACAAAGAGTCTTTAAAATACTAGCAAGTACACCTTACAGAAGCCCTGAACCGCACAGTGAAAATAAAAATGAAGGCGATTATCTCGTACGTATGTGCGAGTTTGTTTGTGGTACATCCGAGATAGATATAGAGATAGTTTATCATACATACAAGAAACTATCTTGTACCTATGAGAAACTATCTTGTATCTACTAGATAATCTCCTTCATTTTTTTTTTTCACTGTGCTATATAGGGCTTCCATGACCCCTCTTAAACAAACCCCTTGTGCTCCTGTGAGAGCTTTTAGCAGGATATTCAAGTCACACAAGTATTGAACAGCTTGCAATGACACCTTTGATTATAATAATTGCCTTGAGGAGACCATGGTTCACTGTGACTAAAGGTAGCGGGTCACTTAAGGGTTAAATGATAGGGTAGTATTGAGGCTGGTGGCCTAAATCACTGTAAAAATTTAAAGATATGTTACTTAGGGATACTATTGAAAAACAGCTGTGTTGTTTAATATTGTTTGGCTTGCAAATAAAAAAATAAAGATAAAAACTAAAAACAACTCAGTAACACTGTTACTGCTGTACCAAATATAAGTTTAAAGGAAACTCAGACAGGTTTCTAATCAACTAATAATAGGATAAACATTGAAATAAAATGTGCAATCCTTTGTTTAAAAAAAAAAAGCTTTGGTGAGCAACCTCTTTATTAAAATGCAGAAGAGGTTATAAAATATGTCCACATAATGTGTGTCTTGAGCTATGATATGCGCAAATCAATTATGAAATGATTGTTTATCATTCACTTTTTCTGCTTCTTTGCGTGCAGATATTAAATGTAATACTAGTGTACAATTTATTTTGTGTAAGGTGCACTGTGATTTATAAAGAATGCACAGTAACGTCACAGTTTTTTGTCTTTATTACACTGAAAGTGTTTCTTTTTTATTTTTGAAATATGTTGAAAAGTATGTTTGTTGTACTACTGTTTCCTTTTGAAAACCTACAGATTCTAAAACAAATAAATAACATTTTTGAAAAGAATTAGAAATGCAGAATTATTCAGTAGCCTGTGTGTCATTTTACAACAGATAAAAATAAGTCAAGATCTTATGTACATTCTAACTTGAACTGTTTACAAGTAACAAAATAATTGAATGTTTTAATTAGAATCCATGTTGACAAACATATCATGTGTGTGTCTCACTAGTATATCACATTCAGAGTTTATTTATTAAAATGACTGGAGCAGATTAATCATGTTATTGCTCTCATTTTTTTGCGCACAATAAAAGCACCGACTTTTCAATTAAGTTTTCTTTTTGGCTTTATTATAAGCACCTGCATTCACAGAAGTCCATTTTAATTGAAAACAATACATAACACAGCATTATCATTTTATCTACAGGTACTGCATTGTTTAAGTGATTACACAGGATTATGTATTACATGATTAATGTTACTTTCTCCAGATATGCAGTACACTAGTATTCAGCATTTTGTTAGGCCACTCATTTTTCATCACATACAGTTCATGCGATCAGATTTTTGGTTGCAGAAGAAAAGGCGCAAATATATTGTGCAGATTCAATCAAAACATGCTGTGTTGCTTTATGACCCAAGTTATATCCCAGTTCTATGGTGCTATTCATCTTCCAGACACAGGTGGACAAGATCAAAGACGACACAGCTTAAAAACCCATGACAAAAACATAATTTCACATTCAATAAGTTTGTATTTGAACACATATATACTGAAAGCTTTATTGAATGCTGCAGAACAATGTTGCTCTGTATTTTTTTTGCATTGAATACACCCCCAAAATATCTAAGGTGTATGAAATGAACAATTCCCTGAAATCAGGATTAGCAACGCACATCGCAGACGTACGATCAACATGCAAGCTAAATGAGAGCTTCTGCCAAATCCTGTCCACATCCTACACTAAACAACTGTCATCAAATTGATCCCTTGAAGCACAGGGGGGATGTCAATTTGGAAGCAATACCAGGGTGGAACAGTTATCCAGAAGGCATTGCTCCATATGCCACAATATTTCTTTAACAGTGGAAAACCAGAGTGCACTGTTAAAGGAGTATCATAATAGCCTTATTTTCAAAAGGATTTGATATTAGTTATTCACTGTGAAAATCAACGTTTTTGATGTTTCACATATAGGGATACATTTAACTTACTCCAAAGTGTAATTTCGTTTTTTTTTTTTTTTTGGGGGGGGGGGGGGGGAGAAAACCACTATAAATATTATAAACTAGAAACAAGCTAACAAAAAGTGTTTATTTTAAGACTAAAATGTGTGCCTCAGTTTGTCGTTTGTTTGTAGATTTGTCACATTAACAGTTTTGTTTTGCTTTCGCAAAAAAATTGTCAAAATCGCATTTTGGGATAAAGATCTTGATTAATTCTAAAAATGAACAGGCAGAAAGGAAAAAGGTAAAGTATGGGTCTGGTGGGAGGAGCGGAAGGATAACTCAATAACATCAGGAGCAGTGAGTACACATGATTATGTATTAAGAGCACAAGCATTTTAAAATAAAGAAATAAAAGGAGATTCAATATGAACATTCTGTGAGCTATGTTTATCCAAACAACTTAGACAAGATTACACAGCATTTAGCAAGCAGATATTTTTTTGTCGTAACATTTAGAAATTGGTTGCATTAAGATCCAACTAAAATGCATGTATATGTCCAACTAAACAATTTAAGTGCTAGCCCTGAAGCCTAACTTAAAACTAAGACCTTGATATATTGAGGCGCGCATACACTTTATGGATAAAGGTGTCAACATTTTTTAATAAACACACTTTTATACGAGGAAATAATATTCAGACCCAGGCCTATAATGTACATGTGCAATTTCATAACATCTTTTACTTTTACTGTATAATCAAATGCTTATAAATTAATTTTGAACATGCATAAGAGTTAAGGGTGCACAGCTTTTACTGTGCATCAGTGGTAATATTTAATCTCCAACTGTGTGAAGTAACAGCTGAAAATAAAAAACAAGCAAAGATGTATATTAACAACCCTGACTGATAATAATCCTTCAAAAATGAAACGATTTGGGTGTCCTATGTTATTCTGTAATGACAGATTTTTTAATAGGCAGGGAGCTTTTAAAAACAAAACAAACAAACAAAAAACATCTCTAATCTTCCTTTTAAAGTTTGTGGCCACACTGGGGCTTATAAAATAAACAAGGAAGACATAAATGTTTTATGTAATTATGAAATATTTGATAACAAAGCAGCTCCCCAATAAAGTTGAAGTGCCTGATAAGGTACTTAGAACCGCAATTAGACATGCTACAGTTTAATGTCACCAAAAGGAGCTTTTAATGTAGAGCTCTGAATAATATAGCCTTACTAATGAGTCTATGCATTGCATTATGCTTAGATACATTATATATATATACACACACACACACACACACACAGTGGTATTAAACCCATGGATAAAGCAAAATTAATTGACTGAAACACAATCAAATAATAGATTTCACTATATGATTGTAAGAGGGTATGGTATGACTATAATCTGGTAATTATATTTAATCTACTGTATATACACTTTCTTAACTCCCAACGGGGGAAAGAAAATCCACAACATGACAGCAGTTAGAAAGACTGTGAAGTGTCATTGGAGAATCTTTTGTTTGGATTTTACACTGACATATAATTTTTATGTTTAATAAAATAAAATTGAGGGAGTTTATTACATACAGCACAATGTTTGTCAATAATAAAAATAATAATAATAATAATAATAATAATAATAATAATAATAATAATAATAATAATAATAATAATGACATGATAAAGCAGGAGTCTTAAGCTGAGGGAAAGTAAAGCCACTTTGTGGTTTCAGGAGACTAGGTTTCAGGTCACTGCATGGCACACCAGCGGAGACTTGGGGTTTGATACATCAAAGTTGCCTCAAACTAGGTCTCCTGGTCTCCTGGAACTAGGTTTCAAGCCACTGTTTCTGAAAAAAGTGGCTTTAGTAAGTAAGAAACATAGTTTCAAGCAAAACTAGCCAGCATGATATTTAAATTCTGCATCGTCACCACTTAATGATTTCTCTGGGTGACATCAGCACTGTTGGGCATTAAACTGTGCATCGCACAGTTTGGTTATTGTTTTCTCTGCCTTATTTGCCTAAAGTTCGACATTCAATTGTTTGGAACATTTTTTCTTTCTCATACAGTTTTCACCTGAATATTGTAGGTCTGAAAGAGAATGACAATAACTAATGAAACAAACAATAGGCATCTACTCAGTATGTGTACTGCGCTGAACAAACTCATAAAGGATGGTTCTTTAAAGAGATGACACAGAAACCCAATGCCATGCCTATCATTTGTTTTCTGTAATAATTGTAAAGCTTACAATAAATTCAACGGACAAATATGAGAGCTCACTGCAAATGTGAAAAATAATCATTGTGTTTGATAAGAAAACAGCTACATCTAGGGGTATCACATGTGTTTATTAGTGCAGAGAAGTATAAAGTCACAGTGGTACATTCATGGCTCCCATTTGCCCCATAATGCCATAACACTAGCATGTGAATCTGCTGTGAGAGACTGAGACAGAGACAGAGGGATTGGGCTTGACATGCTGATGCAGGTGTCCGGGTTTTAAATACAATTTATCAATGAAAATCAATTGCTGTGTCAGGAATGTCCAAGAATGTCTCCTTGACACTTTCTCTCTATACTGATTGGGGGATCAGAATCCCATAAGCTATTTTCCTATTCTTTACTGTACTAGCGATCCTTGCATACACACAGCGATCCGAGTTCAAATGATCCCAGTATACACACGGTGATCAAAATAACAAGGTTTTTCCTTCAGTGTTTTCTTCACCCGTGTTAACATACTCAGTCATGTGGATTCACAGCGGATTCGTCTCTAGGTGTATAGAACAAAGGAACAGATGTTCCAGCTCCTTTGTAAAGCATGTGGCCAGAGCTAATTGATATCAATAAATCAATTAACACCTGGCCACATTCCACATCTGTTTTCCTGGGGATGGGATTCTAACCCCAGCCCTGCCAGTTACACAAACTTTTTCAAAACTTTTTCAGATTTTGACAAACTTTATTTAAAAAAACTAAAAAGAACCAAATTACAAAAAAAACACTCTTTCCACGTACAGGGACTCAGCCCTGCCCCAGCTAGCAATACAATTCTCTTTATAAGGCAAGAAACAAACAGCATGGTCTCTTAACTAATGCTCCTAACTACAGCTTTGTAAAAGGGAAGAACTGTAAATATGATAGCTCTTTAGATTCCAGGGTATGAATAGCCATGTAATTACATTGTAATAACTGGGTAATTACAAATGGGTTCTAGAGTACAATTTTTAAATAATGCCTATTTTAAAGGAACTTAAAAACTTTTAGGTGTGAATGTCTACTGTATCTTGAAAATACATTTTAATCAATAACAAATATTAAAAATGGCACATGGCATTAAACTGTTAAAAAAAAAAGACTTTGAATGCAGTTATTCCACAATTAACCTCCAAAGACATAAACAACCTTCTATACATATATTTGCTTATGTATAACATTATGTGCAGACATAAATATAATTACCTGAGTAAGCAATCATTTACACAAAGGAAATTAAAGCCAGAACTATGAGTTGCCGCCACAAGAAAGGGACTGGCTCCAGTGTAAATGGTAACAAAACCCAGTGAAGTGCTACTGCCAGGTATAATTAGAGCCTCCACACATAATAGCACTTTCAGTGTGTTTGATTTAGGAACGCTGCAGAGTGAAGGTTCAGTAACAGTCTGTTTATGTCTACTCATAACAAACTATGCGTTATTAATCACTGGTTAACTAGAACAACCACAGTGTTTACCAAAGCTCGAACCTACCGATTATACATCTGCCAAAACCACCACAAGGGAATAGTTTTTAAAAAAGCAAGCTGTACACTGGTTGTAATAATTTGTGACTGCCCATATAAAAAAAAATACTACAGTACCATACCCTCTTGAGGTGTCGTGGGCTAGTCGACGAAACATCGAGGGTGGAAGTTGCCCACTTCAAGACCCCAGAGAAGTACCCTACTTAGCTCAATCCAGACGGTTGGTAAAATAAGCTCATCCCTGGAGCCAGCATTACACTTCAGCCATCAACACCAGGCAGAAGGATATCTACATCATCATATGGAAGGAGACACAGATGGATCACATTAATTTACTGTAAAGCTATGTCTTAGTTGGTGCTTATCTTGGCGAGAGTCGAGTTCAAATCAGCATGAAGTTTTAACATCTACTCTCTTGTAATGGAAATCATTACAGCACAACAACACTACAGTATAGTAACTATAATGTTGTCAATTGAATGTTTTAATAAACACATTATAAATATGTTTTACAAAACACAAGTGAACACATTAAATTGAGTGCAGCCTATGCAACCCACCATCTTTACTCTCTTTCTGAGAAATGTTAGGGTAATTCTTTCTACTGACATGAAATTGCACTTGTTTGTGTTCTTCCTGTGCTAAACCTAGTCTATAGTTGGGGCATCACAGTTCACGTAGTGGTTTCTGCATGCCCCAGCTATATTCGGGGCATAGTTTCTACTGTTAACGTCCCACCCGATGTGCAAATATACCTCTAGGGTGTGAGAATGGCACTCCCTTACATTGGCATGCTAAAAAAAAAAGTGATACTTTGATCTTGCTTCAAGTTCTGTTTTAGCCCAAAGGTGCAAGTTGTCTTCGTGAAATTAATCACCCAATGTTTGCATCTCCCTGGTAAAACACAAAAAGAAACTCAGAGGCCTTGTTTATATTCAGCCTTCCCTCATTATATTTGACAAGGTCAAGCAGCAGGACACTGCTGGGCTATATGAAAGCCGTAATATTCAGCCACCAATCTGGAGAAGACTTGTCATAATCTTATTTGACAGTAATCTATAATTATGCATACAGTTATCCATCTGTGGACTTAACTATATCAGCGGACTGCCAAGTCAGCATATATTTTAACATTCATTAAACAAAATAAGCAAGTAAAAGTTGAAAATAGTAATGCTGTCTTGTTTGAAGTTAACATTAGTTTTTATGTAACTTGCCCCACAACAATTAAAAGTATAATCCTTTGAGTGACACAGTTACTTCTTAATTATTTCTTCTATTAGTTAAGGCAAACTAACTGGTCTCTTTACAAAGAGGAATAACATTTATTTGGATCCCACTGAAAACAATGTGGGCCTTGGTCTGTCTATTTTGTATTATATATGTAAAATGTAATTACCCGTTTGCTTTATAACTGCACAAATAAATACATAATCACAGACTGTAGTCCCTCCAAGAATATGAGTAATGGATATCCAGAATGTGAATCCTGTTTCATTTCACAGAAATGTATTTAATTCCATGAATGTACAAAACCACACAAAATACACTATGTGAACTAAATGCTGAGGATGTCTGTGGAATGTGGAATATCTTAATACTGTAATTTTAGATTTGTTTCTCAGTGGTTTTTGCTTCAAAGGTCTGTATTAAGTATGTATAATAAATGTGAATGCCTCCCTATTAAGCTTTGACCCATTGTTTTGTAAAATTCATTACATACTGAAGAACTGAATAGTCTTCATATGTTTTGAACTACAGACCTGTTTGTTTGTATGTATGTATGTATGTATGTATGTATGTAAAGGCATGTATTTAAGGATTCTCACTGACTTGGTCACTGTAGAACCAGATTAGCCAGTCTCCCAATGACTGACTTCATACAAAAATCAATAAAAATCTGTTTCCCTAGCAGACTGTGAGCACTACACTGCAATACATGGAAAGGTCAGACAATCAAGAGGTAATTTAGACTTAGAATAATTCAGGACTGTTGTATGTGTAATAATGCATTTTATTAGAGTGAGTAAAAGAGAATTGCTACTCTAGTTTAAAAGCTGAATCCTTTTATTTAACTTACTGCCAAGGATGTGTCAGACTGCGTTAATTTAATCTAAAAAGTTATTATTATTTTTTTTTTTTATTTCCAAGGCATTATTCAATCAAACTTTGAATAAATGTCTTGGAATGCCTTTTAGATAGAGGTGTACAGAATAGGTAAAAGCGATGCTACAAATAGAGTTGATTTCTCAAGAATGGTTACAGACCGGTGCCATGTCCAATATTTTATTGGGTCCCTAAGTTTGCAGGAGGAAAGGATAAGAGTGGAATCTTATTTGGAAACAGTATCCACAACATACAGTCGGTCTTACAGATGCTATTTTCTCAGACTGTGCGCAACTTTTTATGTTTCAAAGTGGGTTTTAACATTGTACTATTACAAACCAATTGAGTGCAAGGTTTACATGTGCATTAACAAGACAGCTCTTATTTCTATTGTGTGTTCTTCACTGGTAGAAGAATATCCATATCAGAGTGCTGCTAAAAAATATTTTAATTTTGAACTCTTTGATTGATGTATTTTTGACCATCGGTTTGCTTTTATACATTAAAAACAAAACAACAAAAATTAATTTGTATAGCTCAGTGCAGTTAGGCATAGGTTGGCTATAAATTAAAATGGTCTATACAGTATGCCTGAAATAGAAACATTTGACCCTATTAAACATATGTCACCTTAAACAGGGAAAGTACTATTTTGTACTACCTCTCTGTACCTCATACAACATTGAGCATTGCACAGATTTTACAGTGAAGTATAGAAAAAAAAACAACAATAAAACAAAAAGTGCAAAACATTGAATTCATGACCCCCAGGAATCAATTACAGAACACTTGTAATGTTTTTTTTGCGTATGTTCAAATATTTACAATTTTTTATACTAAAACTGTGTTTTACAAAATGAGAAAGTAAAATGGGTGTGTGAAGTGGAGAGCTTTTTTAACCTTGGGAAGAAAAGAAGGGAATTAAACACAGCATAACATGGGAAATGGATTTGATATCCAATATGGAACCTCCTGAGACTCATCCTTCTGGGTTGTGAGAAGCACATTTGTCATGCAGTGTCATGGCAAGAAAATAACAACCACTTTATAAAGTGCTGTTCAAAATGTTTCTTTTTTTCCCCTTAACTTCACTGTGCAGGAGAGGGTGTCCTAGATAACAGGACAGACAAGAATGTGTTCTTTTGGGGTCAAAGGGACATGGACAAAGACATCTGAGTACATTTATAAAGGGTTTTTCATAATATTCAGGTTCAATTTATAACATGTATGTGGGTTCTATTACTATATTACTCCTTATTAAATGCATGGCTGTACTGTTTGTATTTGTCCATTGTAATCTAGGCTTCTTGAAGGTTATGAACACAATGACTGAATTTGCAATGAAGTAATTAACCTTGTGTTAGGAAAGCACCATCCATCATGAGAAAATACTTGACTTAACAAACACTGTCATGTGATGGGGTTGCCCTTTATATTGTCCTATTGTCCAGATTAAAATGCACAATATATCAGAATATAAATATGCACCTGCACTGTATTTAAAAAGCAAGAAGTTTTAAGTAACCAGCTGTACTGTAGAAATATTGGTAATGGTTTATGTATGTATGTATGTATGTATGTATGTATGTATGTATGTATGTGTGTATGGGTTCCAGTTGAAGGATAATGTAAAAACATGTATATTTTTTAATGTGATAAATGTCTACTGTTTTCTCATTGGTATTTGCTTTTGTTCTTCATTAACAATATCAATTAAACAAATTATGTTATTAAATAAACCAGCTGTTGTGAAGAAGCAGAAGAAGAAGAAGAAGAAGAAGAAGAAGAAGAAGAAGAAGAAGAAGAAGAAGAAGAAGAAGAAGAAATTAAAGTTAATTAAAAAGTATACAAAAGCTTACCAACTGCCATATATTTTAAACTGGAATAATCATCCATAACCTTGAACACTCAACATAATTTGAATAATCAGAAAGACTGCTGCCTCGTCGTCAAATTAATGGCATGGCTTGCAGGTGCTTACTATGATTATAATTATGATTTTGCTTACCTGGAGTTCTGGATCCTGACAGTATTTGAGATAATGCATAGACCTTGCCATGTGGGTCACTTGATAAATTAGCTTAAATAATGCTCACAATAAAAGTATATCAATGTGTGCATGAGCCATGCTAATCACTGTTGAATACAGGTAGGGAATCTAGTTGGGTGTAATTTCTGTTCTTTAAAGTTTAAATAACTGCCTTTTTATTGGCTGCAAAATATGCTTTTAAGCTGGTTCTGCAAAGACCATGGTAAATGTCTTTTTCCAGAACTGTTTAATGCAGGTGTCTTGTTTGCATATAGTTAGTACAGTGCAACCAGCCACTGCAATATGAATTGGGATACAGTTAAACAGCAAGTCAATTGACTGTTCTCTTACCTTTTGATGATGTTTGCCATTGCTCGGAGTGCTGCTTCGTAAATCAGTTTTATTGTTTTATTGATTTTCATATTGCCTGAATAAAGGGCTTAGAATCTTTCTGAAATTGCTAGCTCAGCAGTGCGGAGTAGCAGTGTGGAGTAGTGGTTAGGGCTCTGGACTCTTGATCAGAAGGTTGTGGGTTCAATCCCAGGTGGGGGGACACTGCTACTGTACCCTTGAGCAAGGTACTTTACCTAGATTGCTCCAGTAAAAACCCAACTGTATAAATGGGTAATTGTATGTAAAAATAATGTGATATCTTGTAACAATTGTAAGTCGCCCTGGATAAGGGTGTCTGCTAAGAAATAAATAATAATACCTTGGGTCAAGGTGCTTGAAGTTGCTGTTCCTTTTGCCTTTTGTATTGTGGCAAGTGATAGAAGACACTGTCTCCATGGCTGCCAACACTTTAGATGGGTCTCAGGCAATACAAAAAAAAATCAATAAAACTCATTATTTAACAAACACTGTAAAAAGATACTAGGATAGTAAAAAAAAAAAAAAAAAACTGTTAAAATGTCATTTGAAGCAACTTATTCTTTAAATATCTGTTTATAGCATCTGTAAGGTCAGCAGAAGCAGAAAACTACACCAGCGATAAATAATCTACTTGGTCTGGTAGACCAGCTGGAAAACCATCTGGTAGATACCCCTAGGGGTGCTGGTTTGGTCCCCCAGTTTTGGTTAAGTTCTGCAAACACAATCTCAGATCAGCACCTGCTGGAAATTTTTAATTAGGCAACTAAAAGAAACATTGAACGAAGAATTATGTTAAAATGTATAAGAAAATATTTAATTAAACTGATGAAAGTATTGTCCAAAATATTTGTCTACTATAAGCTGTAACTATGATTGAGTGTTTGAGGTTATTAAAGAATTTAAACTTTGTTTTTTTTTTCATACTGGATATTTTAATGACGTGTTTTCATTATTTACCATATATGAAGAAATACAAATGTGGTGAGTAGTGAAAAAAAAGTATTTTAGTTCCACTAAATAAACAGTACACATAATTATTACAATGTAATGGTTAGTCAGACTAGTAGGTTTATGTTTTAGATAGACAAAGCATTGCAATTCAATTCAACACCACAATCGCATGGAACTCAGAAGGACTACAACACATAGTACCAGTGTTGGCACCAGAACCTGAAGCTGGTTTCCAAGCCACAAACCAGGCTTGAATACAGGAGTCCCAATGCATAGCAGACATATATAAAACAGAAATGTAAAAAGAATTCTATGTATATGAAGAACAACTGAACTATGCGCCTTTGTGGGAAAATTGATGCTAGTGCCACCTGACTTCTCAGTTCAGTCTTCCAGTAGTTTGATCCCCCACCCTCCAAGTATAGGGAGCAGATGGCAGTAAAGTTTACATGAAACAGGGGCAATTGGCCCCCAGCCCAATCACACGGTTGTAAACATTTTAAAACTACTTTGGTTCACAAACACTGGGCTGTTAAAAACAATAAATAATTGATTAACATACCAGTGGTAATATCTCACTGGGAATTCATATTGATGTATTGGATCTACTGCTGATGGTTGTCCGTAAGATAATAACACAATAAACTGTTTAGCCATAGGCCACAGCTACATTTTCTCAATTCCTCATGTTTTATGTGCTGTGATGCACTGGGTAAATTTGGACACAGTTTCATTATGTGGAAAACAGCATGTTACTGGAGGCTGAAGGAAGACAGAATAATATCAATGTTAGTTCCTCTTAAGGAAAAGGTCATTGACTATGACTCTTAAGAAATACAACACATCAAGCACTCAAGAACATTGCAGTTCGACCTTTTCGTCTGGGAGAACCAGATCAAAAACGTGCACATTGTGAATGAATTCATAGTTTTAGATAGGTGGAGCCTACAATATGCACCCATTTAAAATGCACACATTTCTTGACTGTATTTGAATTTATATCTGATACTGCTACTAATCTGTAAAACTGCCTCTGTGGTGCAAGTTAGGCATGAGGGGTGACCCGACAGTCACCCTCAAAGAAGGCAGCAACATGGAGAAGGCAGAAGAGAAAGCTGGGGATCCAAGGTGAGGGTTGTCTTCCCATTAGGTCTCGCAGCATGATTGCGCTCCCTTCTGTTAACCTCCCTATGCCATTGCCCTTGGATTTTATTTTTATTGCAATACTACAGCTCTTGGGTGATTTAAAAGTGTATTTACAGCGGAACTGCAGGATTCATAAAGGATTTCAATATCAGTGCAACTATATTCCAAAATATTTCTAAAATAACATTGGAGCCATTATACTTTAAGATTACCAAAACAGTATGTGGGAAAGTGTATACACGTAGTATAAACAACACAGTGCCTAAGAGCCCCTAAATCAAATTCCCTGGGGTTTTTTTTTGTAACTTTAATTGGTGTTCCTCAGCTTTCAGAAAACAACAGTGAATGTAATTAGTAGTTAATGTGAATTACCCCCTATTTAATTACTAGCCTTAAATTGCATTTTACAGGAGCATCACCTCCAACTGACCCTGGAAATTAGTTTTTAAACTTGACACAAATTAGAAAAAATTAATAAATAAAAAAGAAGAAGAAGAAGAAGAAGAAGAAGAAGAAGAAGAAGAAGAAGAAGAAAAAGAAAAGTTGCCATGAAAGAACCACACTCATCTATCAACACAGATTATAGTACATGCAATACGTTTCCATTCAATTCTTTGCCAAGCCAATGTCTCCTGTACATTTAAAAAAAGAAAATATTTGCTTTTTAAAATTTTACAATATATTCTGTCAAAATATGTCAGCTGAGTAGCTATAAGGGGATTATTGATGCAGTAGCCCTTCATTTAAATGTATGATTTGGAAATCCCCTCAGGGCCTGTCTAGAACTGCACTGCAGAACAGTTTAAATACCTTGAAGATTATGAAATAAATTGCCACTGAATGAACTCTGAGGCTCTACAGTATATTTCACATACAACAGTATATTTCACATAACCTTAATATCAAAAAATAAATTCAGTGCTTTCTGTCCTTATAAAACACTGCAGAAAGACATAAAGACTTGGCATATTCATGCTTTACTCTCTCTCTCTTACACACACACACACACACACACACACACACACACACACACACACACACACACACACACACATGCACACACATACACACTGTACTCTTTGATCTGAGCTGCCATTTGAATACTTTTCCTTGCTTGTGGGGAATCCTTTCTCACACTTAATCCTGCTAGAGCTGTCTGATTCACTAAGACTTACATATGTCAAGGTTAGCGTTCTTTTTCTTTTTATTTAAAGATTAATAAAGTCATATGTCAGGAGACTTTTTTACTTGATGCCTGCAGCTGTTTCAGCTCTTTTCTCAAGATCTTACTGCAATATGAATACCAAACAAAAAAATACCACCTACGACAGTCTAAGCTGGTGCTCTGTACTTGTGTATAAATAGATGTAGGCTAAGACATAATGCTAACAAACACATCTGTTAACATTATATACATGTTGTAAGTCTAATGCAAATATCTGGAAGGTTTCCTATAGGACTTTGTCAGACTCTGTACTAATGCAATATTTAAAGTTAATAACTCACTGTGGCAATGTGCCCCGCCCCTGTGTGCTTATTATGGGTTGTATGTTGCGTGCGTGTGTTAATGTTGGTGTATAGTCATTGGTACACGGGATATAAACGGGTCTGTGTTTCACGTGCGAGTTAAAATGTAGATTTATATTTAGGCACGAGGAGGGCACAAATCACTTCACGTGCTGGTTAAATGTAATATGCGAGCACGGGGTTGCACAGAATTAATTCACGTGCTGGGATTCAAGTGAATAATTAATTAGTAATTGAATCCCAGCACAACAGTATATATAGACACATTTTCTTCCACTCGGGGTTAGGTGTTCGGTGAGTGGAGAACGGGAGAGAGAGAAGGAGTAACTAAAAGTGAAAAAGCGTAAATATTAGTGTTATCTGCTCACCGTGTTTTGTTCGTCTGTCTGTGCACTGTCTAGTCCATTTTGTTCGTCTGTTTATTTTGGCTACAAGTGCCGTGTCCTGTTTTGTGTTGTGTTTAAAACCTTTTATTTTCTGTTCTGTTTATTAAATGCTGAGCGCGATCACGCGCTCAGCCTCACCAAAACCCCAAGTCTCTGTTGTTTATTTCCTGGCTCTGGTCTGACGCCACCCACTCCGGCCGTCTTTGTGACACTCACATAGCCCACTGTGACAGGGTGGCTTTGTGAATGACGTCAGACCAGGAAGGAATACACAGAGACAGACAGTACTGGGGTTGAAACTGAAAACGCAAATGGCAGCGCTCAGTATTTTAATAAACAAATAAATAAACGGTTGAACAAAACACAGGACACGGCACTTGAGGCCAAATAAAACAGACAAACAAAACGGACTAACACTTAAACAAACGGTGGACAGACAAACAAACACGATGAGTAAAAATAAACAAGTATCGTGCTGGTCCTACCAGCACACGATAGCAATTGTTATTAATTTATTTCTCCTTCTCACTCTCCGGTTCTCCACTCACCGAACACACAACCCTGAGTGAGTAAAACGTGCATCTATATATACTGTTGTGCTGGGATTCAATTACTAATTAATTATTCACTTGAATCCCAGCACGTGAATTAATTATGTGCAATCTCGTGCTCACATATTAATTACTTTAAGTGATGTGCAATCCTCGTGCCTAAATACAATTATACATCTTAAATAACTCGTGCTGCACACACCCATTTATATCCCGTGCAGCCATCTCTATACACCAACATTAACACACCACACGCAACATACAACACAGAAATGCACACAGGGGCGGAGCACATTGCCACACCCACATACTACCATGTTACACAGGACAGATTTTGTTCAGACTAAAAATTATTACTAGTTCAAAATCTACAGGGACAAGTTGTTTAAGTAGCTTTAGAAATGTGCCTTTTTTAAAATGCATAACATAATTGAGTAAAGAGCCTAGTACAGTTTCATGGATATCAAAATGCATTTGATTCGCCAAAACACAGAATTCTAAAAGTATTGTTGTATGCTTTTGGTTCTTCACTTTTTTTTTTAATTAATACAAACACAAAGCAATAGATACATAGCTCCATCTTGGGTTTACTCCCCATAGTAAAATGTGCAGAGAGCACTGGTGTAGTGGCGGAACATTTTCTATAGGCAGCAGTGGTGTAGTCGAGCTGGAACTCGCATATTAGGCAAGCAAAGTCACATGACTCATATCTCCCGCTCAACTGTCTGTCATCTTCTATTACAAACTACTTCTTTAAGAAGGCTAAAAATGCTGACGAAGACGACAGCAACAGTGCATCGGCATTCCGGTACATTCAGATTTAGGACTACAGCACTGGCAGAGAGTCTACTTTCTAAAAACAAAGCACACCATTGAGGGGTCAAGGGTTATTACTGGTAGCCATGGAGATAGTATGTGTCTCACATACAGCAGCGAGGAACACCAAAGGAAACTAGAAGTTCCATTAATTTCAGTAGCAAGCTAGGATTTTCAAAATAGTTAAAAAGCACTTCCCTAGGTCGAAAAAAAAAAAATCAATCAAACTCAGTATTTGTGCGACAGCACACAGCACAATTGCAAATATCTTAAAGATAAAATGTTGATATCAGCCTGTGCTCAATGGGCTTGTATTTAAGTAATATTACAGTCTCTCATTTTCTTAGTAAAGCTGGCATGGCCCTGAGAATCCTTTACCCCATACAATATGGTTTGACACTCTTCCAACTGGTATCTAGTTTAGCTGGCTTACTTGCTTTTGAAACACCCATGAACAGAGGAGCCCATCTTCTTGTCATCAGTATTCACTCTGCTGTCCAATCATGGCTTCAATCTCTCACATCAGGAGTTCTTCACTTTAACAAGTATAATTAGAAACAGCAGCCTTCGAAGAACCTCTGTCAGACCCATTGCACTGCAGGCTTTTAAACTTTAAGACAGAAATGCTTCTTTCACTCTGCAAGCTGGGGGGAAATACCCAAGTCTTTGTAGTTTTAAAAAAAAATACTCCTGGGCCACACACACTAGAAAGCAATGCTGCTTGATTCCACTCATTAGTGGCCCTTTCCAGGGTTACCAATGCTAAGTCAAAGACCTGCAAGAAAAGGTCTGAGAGAATTTTAAATGAGGCTGTCTCTCTACAGGTAAGGCTGTCAGGCTATTTCTGTCACCCCTTTCAATTAGCTTCCTTCGTTTTAAAGCTACTTCACATTTCTTATTTTCAAGCAGCACTTTTTCTATCAACGCCTCTAGTCTTGCAGAAAAAGAGTACAGAGTGGAGGCTTTCTGGGTGATTTATTGTATCCATGGCTCAGGTTGGCCAGTCATGTACACTAAGAAGTCGGTACAATTAAAGGTTGGTTGTTTAATGAACCATGCCTCTGTACAAATCACCTGTACCCTTGATTTGTTACAATACTGTATGCTGTATCCTTTCTAGGAGATCTACATTTTGACATACACATGATGACAATGGTGGATTAGTTATCCTCTACAGCCCTCTAAGGGGCAGCTACAGTGATATGAGTCATTGGTAGAATGGTACCACAGTGTTAAGAATGTTAACAATGGTGTGATAATGGTATGAAACATGAAACCTTTCCCAGGACTACACTACAACAATTATCCCAATTATGTGTTTCTAAGATTTCTGTAAGGGCTGTCAGTCCTGAAAGCCAGCAAGCCCTGCACTTAGCAGTAAAGTATAAGAGCTTTAAGATCTTTATTCACACACTCCTGTGGCCATCCTCATGAGAGAAGGGGATTCCATTGACCAGTATGCATGACTGTCCCAGCAACAAACATCACCTCCAAACTACATTTTGACTCCAGCCTCAACAGCAGTCAAGGTTTAAACTCATATTTCCAGTACTGAGGGTTAGTACACAAGTGTGTTTTGTGCTAATAATCATCACATACGTTTCTCAAAGGGATCTCTACTCTTTCACAAAAGCTGCTGATTTTGTGAAACGGTCCATCCTTCTGTTTTCGCTAATTGGAGGTAAAGAAAGGTGAATTTTACACCAATGTTTCTACCTTGGTTGAAAAGGCACATCAGATATCTTAAAGACAACACAATGAGACCCACAGGAAAGGTACCAGGATACAAGTATGTTTTTAATCATGATTGCCAAGATCTGACGGACTGAGGATTGATTACATACCTCTCCATTTAAAACAGTGTTGTCCTTGCTGTACCCTATTGGTGCCATTTTTGGTCAAATTACCTGTTGTGTCTGTTTTTTGTGATGTTCTGTTGCTGCATAGGGACCATTGAGCACTGCAGGTCTTTTCCAGCATGAATTATTTAGGGGGGGGGGGGGAATGAATAAAAGTCGCCTGCAACCAGTAGTAAGGCAAAGTAATTCTTTAATGGCCTGAGCCTGCACCAGCTTTTTGTTTTGGAAATCTTTGGAGCATTCTTAAAGCTTAGCCAATCATTCCATTTCTCATGTTCTCTGTGGAACTGTGCTTTACTTACAAGCATATTCACTCAACTCACTTCACATGTACTCCAAGTTAAGAATTATTTTGCTTTTAAATATTTTGCCTGGCCTTGCCAATAAAAAAATATATATATATATATATATGCTGAGGTTGTGGTGAGGCAGTTTGGGGTGGCTGTCTAGAGCGTTGGCCCTGGAAACGCCACCTGGGACGCTGGTGTGTGGCCATGTCCTGCGTTCCCTCTGCCTGCTGGGTGGGCCCGGTTGTTCGCTGCTGGTGTGCCCTGTAGGCGATGTCTTAGGTCACCCAGCAGAGCTGTGGGACTGGAACTGTCCTGATGACAGTCCGCATCAGAGGAGCTCGCCACCGATTCGACCTGCGCCACGCGGATGAGAGGGGAGGCAGCAACGCGGCCACCTGCCGGGACGCCTCATGTTCCCGGTGGGATCTCTGTAGGATCTCCTCCATGGCTGGTCCAAAGGTGTTTCCCAGGGATATAGGCGCATCTAGCAGTGCAGCCTTATCTGCATCAGGGAACCTGGCTTGCGACAACCACAGCTGTCTGCGAGCCACAATCAAGCTAGCCAGGCTCCGGCCAAGAGCTTGCCCTTGGAGACCGGAGATCTGCAGTTGCATGCCGGACAGGAGACGTAGCTCCATGGCCACTGGCTCAGGGAGAGGGGCCTCGCGCAGTACACCATCCATATAGGCCATCAGCACACTCGCCGTGTTTGACAGGCGAGTTGCTTGCGCCTCCGCTACATACGCCCGCTTGAGGTGCGTTTCTGTCACCCTGCACTGAGGGTTCGGGCACGCCGGGTCTCTGGCCAACCCACCCACTGGCAGGACTTTAACCAGGGCTGCGATGGTGGAGTCTACTGGGGGGAACCCCAGGAACTTTTGAGGGCGTGGTCTGCATCCGGAAAAAGGACTGGTGTGGTTCTGCAGTTGGCGTCCAGGGGACCTGCAGGAAAGCTGCAGCGCGTCCCATCAGTGCCGAAACTGAGCTAGACAACGGGGGAGCGCTGGCTTCCGAGGCTACCTTGAAGACAGGTTCATCCTCAGCAGTGGGTTCGTGCTCCCCTCCTACTTGCATGTCAGAGGAGAAGGAGGCCCCATCCCCCGAGGCCACTATAGAAAACGTGTCCTCTTGCACCAGCTGGGATGTCTCTTCCCATCCACCCTGATCTCCACTTGGGGGGTATTGCAATTGGGGCTGTAATGGAGCTGGGAAGTGCGGCCGGGTCGCAGGTGCTTGTTTGGCCAAAAGGCTTTGAGGTCCATAATGTCCCTCGCCTGCTTCGAATGCTTCACCCTTCTCGCCTGCTGAGATGGGGAGCGACTACGGGGGGCCAGAATATCCAGCATGGGATCCTGGGACAGTTCATGGAGGATGCGGAACGCCCTTGTGGCCCTCTCCAACCTATTCTCCCTTACCCAGGGCTGAATCGAGGGCCAAGGTGACATGTTGGACACCCAAGCACCGCGTACAGAGGGTATGCTTATCCTCCTGCAGGATTTTTGTCTTGCAGGCCGTACAGGGGTGGAACCCCGACTTGCCTGACATCAGTTCAGTGTTCTGCATCAGCTGTGCACCGAACACTGCTTGCACTGGTTGTAACGAGCGCTCAAGCACAGATTAAATGGTGCGGCGCCGTGCGTTCACGCACTAGCACTGTAGCGGAGGGCACCAAACACCGTGCGCACCATGCACCACGTGCACTATTCATACCGAGCACCATGGGCATCGTATGCCCGTGCACTAGTGTAGCAGTTGACACTTAGCACTGTATGCACCGTGCGTACCAAGCACCGTGTGCACAGAGTACCGTAAGCACTATGTGCACCGTGTACTGTGCAGCACCATGTGTTTATGCACTGACACTGTCGCAATCGGCTAATCACTGTGCGTATCGTGTGCACCGTGCGTACCGAGCACTGTGCGCACCGTGTACCGTAGCACTACGTGCACCGTGTACCGTGCAGCACCATGCGTTCTTGCACTAGCGCTGTAGCAGTGGGCACCAAGCACCATGTGCACTGTGTGCACCGTGTGTACCGAGCACCGTGCGCACCAAGTACAGAGAGCACTATGTGCACCATGTACTGTGCAGCGCTGTGTCTGTGCACTGATGCTGTAGCGCTGGGCACCGTGTGCCATGTGCAATGAGCACCTTGCGCACTGAGATACTGAAGAACCAAGGGCTATGCATGCGCCGCAGTACCAAAGCACCAAGGGGCAGCTATGCAACTGTGCCTACCCTAACCGCGCGGTCACACACCTGGTCAGCGTGTAGCATACACCAGGGAGTCACAAGGGCCGAACCCACGGCAGGCGAGTCGGAAGCGGACAGCAAAAACCGCAGTAGAAATAGATAGGGGAAAGCACACTGTTTGTTTACAAGCCGGCGAGGTCTACTCGACAGCGGGGATGCGGCAAGGCCTAGCCCCATAAATATGATAAGCTATACAGTGACCGTAACCTATGAACAGAAATTGATTGTACCCTCTGCATGTCTTGTACTTAATGAAGGCAGAGAAAAAGAATTAGAAGCCCATAGAAAACATGGGAAGACCTAGAAACAAGAAGGGCTTCAGTGTTCTAGACATGTACAGCCTTCTAACTTAGCCATTTGTCTATAAAGCCCAATAGCTCCTGTTTTTATTTGTTTGTTGGTTTCTTTTTATAATGACTGCCTGTGGACAGGCTGGCTGTAGAGGTGACATCAGGCAAGGAAATGAATCCACAACACACAGCAACTGTGGGCGAAACAGAGACGCAACAGCACTCAGTTTTTTAATAAACAAACAAAGATTTAAACAAAACACAGAACACTGCACACAAAACAAACGGCGCATTGGCTAAAATAAATAGACAAACAAAATGAAACCAAACAGTGGACGAACAAACAAGTACTGCGCTGGTGCTTCCAGCACGAAATAGCAATTGTTACTTCTTTTTGCAATTCTTTTTCTCCTCCACTCTCGAACACACCAACCCCAAGTAAGTGAAACATGCAGTTGTGCTGGGATTCAATTACTAATTAATTATTCACTTGAACCAGCACGTGAACTAATCTGTGCATTCCCTGTGCTCACATACTAATACAAATTTTATCTGCACGTGAAGTGATTGTGCAATAAATATTACAAATATACATTTTAAATCACTCGTGCTTCATATAGCCCCATTATATCCCGTGCACCAATACCTATACACCAAAATTAACACACCACATGCAACATATGACACAAAATACGCACAGGGGCGGGGCACACAGCCACACCACCTTTGTATTTTTGGCATGTAAATAATGTAAACAGTTGCTTGTTTTTAAATATATAGCCCCTGCAGTCATTTGTCACACCCAATCACATTGTGAGGAGATTCAAGTTTCTTACATTAGGCAGCATCCATCATGTGTGCCCTCTACAGCCAATCAAATTGCTTAAACATCATCAGAGGGACAATACATTATGACATCACTGCCAACAGCCAATATGAGTCTAATTTGCACGGTTTTTCTTGGTTACACCTAGAACTTACCATAAGCATGTTACACCTTTGCAACCAACTGGTGAAGTAATACATTATTTTTGCAACAAGCAGACTGATTCAGATTTCAGTGTACTTGAGATTGCCTGGTATTTCACTGTCTTAGGTCCAGATAGATTGATGCTTACATGTGTTTGTGAATATAGCATTAGTTCAACATATTTACATTCCTTGGAAAGGGATAAATAATAATTGAGAGTATTTTTTGGTCACATACAACTTTGTTATGCATACAAGTTTAAACCATTACCCATAAATATAATTCTGTATAATTACATGTTTTCTTATAAAGGAAGTTATTCTAAGGACTGACTTCTTTCACATCGGGCCTACATTATAATTACACCTAATGTATTCATGTCTCCTAGCTACTGGTTCACACAGAATGATATTTGTAATGGGTGCAGCAAATACTTAAGAAAAACAGACTTCTTTCTTTCGTAACTATAAGATACTGTACAACAGATTTAATAAAATATAATGGATATATTCCTTATGCCATAATTTGGAAAGCATGCATAATGGAATAATTTATAATATGAATGTCCATTTGATAATGTAAAAGGCAATATCATGAAAAACTATATTGCAACCTTATTAGATGTTCCTAAAAGTTTCCAAGGGCACTTTGTCTTGATCTGCTTGTGAAATATTAATGCTAGCTTGTAAATGCATAATTGATTAACTGTAAAACATGCTTTTTTCCAGCATTTCTCATCATAGAAGACTGATCTTTACAAAGGATGGGAAGTGCATATATTAATATGTTAATGTTTAAACAAATATCAATAACTTTGATTTGCAGTACTGTAAGTGTAATACAATATTTCCTTTTCTAGGGACACGTTTATCTACAATAAAATTAAAATAAATTGGGAAGGCATAAGTTAAACAATGGTTAGTCAATGCCTGCACATGCATTCAAGTTTTCTGAAACAAAAGATTAAACTGTGTTTACATGATTAGAAACAGGATCCAAAAACAATAATGTGATATATGCTGTAAAAACTATGGTTATGCTGTTTTTATTAAATTGGAATAACTTTGCAGATAATTTTTCCTAAAACTACCAGGCTGTCTGGCACATCCTGGTCAGAGTTGGCAACATGGCTGTGCTGGTTTTCAACAACTGTTTGAAGAAAGGAAAAGAAAAACAACAGTCAAGTTGAATTATTATTAATCGGTTGTATATACCTGCTAAGAAACCAGTAATTATGTGTTCCTATTCCCAGAGCCTGTGCTCTGAATAATGTTGTTGACATAATAATGTACCCAAACCACTGTACATGTCTATTATGAATAATCATTTTAATCCAGTATCTGTATTTGTTCCTGTTTTGTGTTCACAATCAATAATCTGTATTATAACTAAATATCTTTTTTTTTTTAATGAATTGTTTGTTTGTTATTTAAATTAAAAATGCTTGGTTAGTCAAATTTTTTATTAAATACATTTTTTTTTAGAAAGTGGGCAGCAAACAAAGACATGGAAGATGCAAAGGCTGCCCTTCGAATCGGTGATATCATGGGGCAAGTTCAGCATGGAAGAGGGGGTCTTGGTCTCAGTTCAGCTCCTCCTGCATGGCACAAGGCAGCCCCAGCTCAACAGAGGAAGCTGGTAGTCAACGAGGTGCAAAAGCAGTAGGAGAGGATGAGGTGCGTAAAGGACGCTTCCCAGGCCAAGCAGGGAGAATGGATGAGATGGGAAAGTGTGGAACAACGCAAGATCGGCTAGCAAGACCTATGGACAATGGAACAGAGCAGGATCAGTTTCCTCATCAGGTCAACATATGATGTTCTCCCATCACCACAGAATCTAAACCTCTGGGTAGGAGAGGATCCCTCATGTCCTTTGTGTTCATCACCTGCAACATTAAGGCACATTTTGACAGGATGTAAGGTGGGTCTTAGCCAAGGATGGTTTACTTGGCACCATGACCAGGTCCTGCGATGTTTGGCCTTAGCATTGGAAGACAAGCGTAACATGACCAATAAGTTGCCACTAGTTCCATCAAAACATTACACACAAAAGACAACATTCCTCCACCCAGGAGAGCAACCGCCAAGAAAAGGTTTCAAAACCTAGCCTCACCCAGGACAACTGGAAGCTGTTAGAGACTAGAAAATGTTGGCAGAGGTTGGTCAACGGCTTATTTTTCCACCCGAGATTGCCACCACTAACCTTCAACCAGATATTGTCTTGTGTTCTGGATCAGCACACCTTGTTCTACTGTATATGTCCTATATGTCCTATTGTAAGTGGCTCTGCATATAATGCATAGTTCACAGCCTACCTCTGTAAAGCTCTTTGTGATGGTGGTCCACTATAAAAGGCGCTATATAAAAATAAAGATATCATTATTATTATTGTTCACCTGGTAGAGTTAACAGTGCCATGGGAGGATGCTGTAGATGAGGCGTATGAGAGGAAGAAACTGCGGTATGCTCAACTAGCCGCTGAAGTGGAACAGAAGAACTTATCTGAAGCAGCAGAGAGGAGCAGCAACTGGCTGTGGTTGAGATGGAAAGATTCTGGTTGGGGATGAGTTGAGTAAGCTGGGTTGAGTTGAGTGGGGGACGGAGGGCGGTGATGCTGGGACGCCAGAATCACCGTTGAGCCCTCTTGAGGTGTCGTGGGCTAGTCGACCAAACACAGAGGATGGAAGGTGCCCACTTGAAGACCCCAAATGTACCCTACTTAGCTCAATCCAGACGGTTGTCATACTGATGCGCTGGGGAGACTGCACTGTGGTTGATCCCCAGAGCCAGCATTGCAGCCATTGTGTGTGCTGATGCGCTGGGGAGGCAAAATAATTTGATCCCTGGAGCCAGCATTACACTTCAGCCATCAACACCAGGCAGAAGGATATCTACATCATAAAATGGAAGGAAACGCAAATGGATGGAGACGCAAATGGATCACATTAGTTTACTATAAAGCTACGTCTTAGTTGGTGCTTATCTTGGCAAGATCCGAGTTCAAATCAGCAATAAGTTTTAACATCTACTCTCATGTAATGAGAGTAGATGTAATGAGAGTAGATGTTAAAAGCCTTTTTCACTTGATTACTAACATTGGTTTTTTGAATACTGCTTGCATGTTAAAACAAGAATAATTTGTATTATGCTGTATGCCTCACTGCGTCATACAAAGCTTGCATGGACAGGTAATTGACAATTCAAACATCTTGTGCACAGTTGCTTGAACTTTTACCCATATGTTGGAACCACAGTATACAAGTGTTAAAGATTTGTTCTTTGATTTTTTAATTAGGTGTTTGTGAATGTCTGAAGATAATGATCTAATACCACAGCAAGACTATAGTCAAGATATTTTTTAAGCTTCCATGCAAACCTATCAATGAGCTTCCATGCAAAACTGTCTCACCTGTTAGCAGAGACTACCAGCCCAATTGGGTTGAACCTGTGGTATTTAGTAATTTAGATTATTTTCATGTGAGACCTCCAGCTCAAACTATTCCCACAGTTCCATCTGCACTATGAAACCAATTTGCAAAACTCAATCTCATTTGTTCCTATATCTAATTTGGGCTGCCGCCGGTTCTTTCTGCAGTCCACTACTTACAATCCAAAAAGTCAAAGATCATCTATATGTATCACAACCAGAATGTCCAGCTTGTGTATGAGTTTGTAATTGCATTAAGACCTGTCTGTATGGATCAGACCTTACCTTTCCTGATGCGGTCATCTAGCAGACAGTAATGCCTTCTAATCAGGGTTCTGTTGCTTAAATAACGGTATAGCGGCGCAGACATATATCTGGGAGTTGAATTTGAATTGATAAAAATTTTACTGTCTTATGACGTCTTCTGTTGTGAAGAACCTGAAGGAGATGAGGCAGAAGTAACGTTTCTGCTTGAGTGCTAATGCAGAAAAGGCAGGTCTGAAATCTGAAGCATGACTGGCAGCTGCTTTAACAGTTAGCATCACATGAAAGACAGGCAGACAGTTACATCCCCTGATTAGAGTATGAGGTTCAGCCTTTGAACATAAGGAAAACTGTATGCTGTAATAATTGTTAATCAACTGTGTGCAGGTAGCAAAATGATTGCAGTTGATTTTGCAGATACATAATAAAACTGTTGGCACTGTGTTGCTTCTGCAGATTACCTTTGGGATAAAAAGAATGTTGCACTTGGACACTGACTGCGCAGACCCTGGGTAGAATTTAGACAGATGTTCTAGAATTATTAATCAATCCATGCTTCATGCACAGTGTAGAGAGTTTGTAGTTCAAATGCAGGATTTGAACAATGTAATTGACCAGTCAGAATAAAAACAGTTACAGGGACTGACCATTTTAAATGTTGTTCTGATTTCAGTAAACTTCCACAAGCACTAAAGGCATCACAGAATACATTTTATGGCATGGAACTTAAACTTTAATTTATGCTTTGAACCAGTAAAACTAGACCCTTTACATAGCACATAGGTCTATAAATTAGTAAGAAATAAGATAGCACAGCATATACAAAGCTTAAAGCATAACATTTTTGAAAGTCAAGGAGTTAATAACCCAAAATTAGTCGACTGGTATATTACATTTCAACCAAAGTGTATATTTTTTTTCTTAGCATTTCTGTTTTTCATGCACATTTAATTTAATGCAGTGCTACCTTTTCCTTCCTCTAGATGTCTCACTGGGAGTATACATGCTCGGAGTGAGTTGATCCTGCTGTGGTATTTTACTTCAACCCCGCTCTCCAACACAAGCATATCATCTTCTAAAAAGTCTGAATACTTTGAATATCAAATATATACTTAAAGTAAACAAAATTCTCCAACATAGAATTATACTGTACTTTGAGAGTGCTTGGAACTGTTGGCTTGAAAAGAACACTGACAGGAATCTAAGAGCACTCTGTACAGTATGTAATGCAAACCACGCTCACTGTACAATATGTATGCTGAACACAATACTGTAAATATATATTTACATCCACTCCCGTGAGAACGATCCCTTGAGAAACATTGGCCAGCCTTTATACTTTCTTTATACACAATGTATTAATTTGATAATTAAGAATGTCATAATGAGTAACTAATTATGAAAAATCTGCTTAAAAGCAACATAACAAAAAAAACCTGCCCATTTTTCCAACTTTTGACATTTTCTGTTTACTTTTGACATTTTCAGTCATCTGATTTAAATTTCCTCTTCAGAAGCGATTTGTTTCCAGTTAATTTAATATACATCTATTATTCAGGTCATCAAACAACTGGCAGATCTGTTTGCCCGCTGTTGAACGTACTGTTGATTATGCAACGATGCAAACATTCCAATTACCTTCAAATGTATTTATAGTAAAACATTACCCAAGTTACTCTAAATAGTGACTTCATGTGAATAAGCTACTTTAGTAAGTAGACTACATCTTGATGGATTATATTGTAGCCCTGGGCAATACTTTCTGCTCATTGTAATGTGAGGTTGCTCAGTCGTTTGCCTTCCAGAAAGCAAATCCAGGCCTTCTCTGATTTATAAGTTTGTTGGAAAGAAGAGATTAGGTTGAGATTTTTAACTGAGCATAGAGAAAATGTTTACCTGTGCTGTCGAAAGCAAAATGGCATATACCTACAGACTCCAGGAACCCCATGAGACCTCCCACCACCACAACCACCTTATTTGACATCAAAAATAAAATAAATGTTTACTTTCCAGGTGCTATGGTGACTTGTAAGCCCACTGTCTCACCTGTTTCCCCTTTGCAAGACAGCTCAACCAAGTGGAGGGTGACCCAAAGTGACCCAGGGTTTGTCTCTCTGACCAGCATCCTGGAATACATGTTGTTTTTTATACAGTGTGACATTGGCCTTGGCTCCAAATAATCAGGAAAATAATGTGGAAAAAACAACTTCAGGAATGGGAAGCCCTCATGTGATGGTGAAGGTGGAGTGCACTTGAAAACAATGTAAGATTGTGGGTGCAGCTGACTCTGTATCTTTTAGAATCCTGTCAAGCCTTCACTAACTGGAAGCACATCCAATTACACACAGCAGACTTTACCATTAGCTACTGCTAGAGCTGAGGTTGAAACTTTAGTTGCTTACAGTAGTAAGTCATTATGTACTGTATTTATAGGCTGTTAGAAACAATGGTTAGTCAAAAAGGGTCACGCAAGCAGCTTTTATAAGAGCATTTGCAGTTTTAAACAATACTGGTATGCCACGTGAAACATGAGTACTGGGTGGCTTTAAAACACTGCCAGTGTTTTTTGTGACTTGTGTCAGGGACACAGCTGTTCTGTCCTGCCTTTTATATGGTGTACCTCCTTTGAAGGGTGCTATCTGCTGCTAAAAAGGTCAGGGTCATATCCCACTGGTTATATACCACTGGGTGCTTTGTTATTGCCATTATAAAGCAGTATACCATTTTAACCAGGTACGGTAACAAAAACCTTCCTAAATATTATACAAGTGCAAAACAGGAATTATTTGTAGTTACCATGGAAACAAACGAGTACTGGTCTGCAATCGTCTGCTTCTAATATTACTTGTAAACAGTTCATGGTAAACCACAATTAAAATGTTATTTTGAAATATGAAATACTATACTGCTGCAAGATTCACTCATCGAGGGCTTTTTGGAAAAAATATTTTAGTTACTGTCATGGCTACAATTCATTAGGGTTTGTTTATTAAACTTTGGCCAAGAAGAAGAAGAAAAAAAGCAGAGGATTAAAAAAAACAGTACGCTCAATGAAGTAATTGACACATGTAATTGGCTTTATTACCAAGTTATTTTATTCAGTGTCATTGATTCAGTCATGTTTGAACTACCGTGCAATGTATTATTCAATAAACATTTTCCACAATGGTTTGCATGCATGTTGTTCGGAAAATATGTGGCTTTACCAGCTATTTTTGTTTAGCCTTCAATTCGTTTTCAGTTGTATCATCTATTCCTGTTGACACTGGCCTTTACAGTAGTTCCACCTATAGAGAGAGGTATGTTTGGGTTGAAGAAAGTATAAACAGTTTTTTTTTGTGTGTGTGTGTGTAATATTGTAATAAATATGATGGGGGAAACCTCTTGTTTACGTTTCAACTGCTCCTTTGTAATCCCCATACAGTAAATATGGTTTGTTTTGGAAGATTAAAAAAATAAAATCTTTAATCCAATACATGTCCTGGAACAAGTGAATAAGATGTGTTTTTCACCAAACAAACAAAAGTAAAAGATAAACCACAACACTACTTTGTTTTTTTCTTAAAACTAGAGAGGAGCGTTGAAAGTAATTTTCATCTAAATTTTCGGTTTTCTTGAAGATTTTAAGTACGTTTACTCCTTTTTTCATTTCAGTGAATTTTAAATAAAAAGGTTAAGGCTTAATATAAAAATGTGGTCACACTCATGAAGATAAAGTGATATGAATTTAAAGTAATAGCTCCTATCACTCCCCAGCGTGTGGTCCCCCCCCCCCCCCCCCCCCCCCCCCCCCAACCCCCTCCAGACTATCGTATTTATAACTTCATGCAGAGTGGCAGTGCTTGATTCCGTGGATGCTGAAAGCCACATAAAATATTACACTTTTTTATTGTATTTTTTTTATTGTAGTCATCACTATTAAATGACCCACACCCCCAGAACTGAGTGGAAATGATTCAGCCGCTTTGGTTTGTAAAATTGAAATGATGATCCTGAGCAATCCTCCAGCTGGAATGCTTTGTGTTTTATGTGGTTATTTGTATCAAAGACTAAAACAATGACTAAATCCATAGACACTACCCTCTGGGTACTGGGGGACTGCAAAAATAAAACAAGGAAAGCGTCATTACACAGAGTTGAAAGCAAACTCTTAAAAAAAAAAAACCAGCATTTTACAAAAACAGCAAGCTAAGCTTTGCGACTGTGTATAAACTTTTAAAACTGTGTCTGAAACTGAACGACTATTATTGTTAATAAACGATGCATCAGAACAACAGGGCCAGTCTCTGATATGCAGTTAGTATTAGCTGTTAGGCTCCCTTGTGAACTAGATGTTACATCCCTGTGGGATAAGTTGTATAAATATTTGATGCATAAAATACTATAAATAATACATATGAAGACCATTTTGTTGCAGTAGATTACTGCAGGATATTGTTCATATCGGATGGTACTTCTGAAATCAGCTTTTCCCCAAGGTTATATGTAGCAGTGTGTGTATCTGCTTCAGATGTTATGAAATGAACTCTTGAAGATAGGGCTTGAAGATAGATAAATAGTTAAATGGATTTTAAACGCCTCAATTTACACCATTAAAATTGTGCTTTTTGGAATTTGATAGAAAATTGTGTGTTGGTCCTTTCATATTATATCTATTATACTTGCTAACCTCAATTTAATATTTGTATTAGGTGTTTTTTTTTTCATAATACCAGAGTGGGCAATGATTTTAAATTATTTAAACAGTGGAGGGATATAAATCTGCCACTGCTTATATCATTTAGTTGCTGTTTTCTGTTCAGATTATAAACATGCTCAGTAAATGTATATCTAATTAAACATAAAACACAAATCCCAATCACAAGCATGCCTTTAATCAGTACATACCTCTATGTGGTGCACTGGCTTCTACAGAAAGTGGTAATGCACATGACATTGACCTTTCCAAAAGAATCCCAGCACAGACACAGTGTAGTGTAAATAAGCATACAATTAAATGGCTGGGAGGTGGGAAGTGTTGAAGAAAAGACGCAGGAACTCGAGCTGTTTAATAGCAGTCTTCCCTTGGCTTGGTGTATGGATGGAATGGTGTCAAGGTCATGGGAAAGGGCAGTGGCCTGTTTGTACAGCTCAAATGAGTGCACTTGTATGTCTGTTAATAAAGTGAAAAGGAATCTGTGTGTATCAGCGGCGAGATGGAGACACTGTTGGGGGTGATCATCATTCATATCTTCAATAACTGTCTCTGTCTACTTTGAGTGTTACAGCGTAGGAATCTTGAATTAAACTGAAACTTAAAAACATAAAGGCAAGTGCAATCAGTGAGCGCTCAGTCACTTTGAAAGGGATCACGCATTAAAGGGCCTGTTCATAAATGACTGTGGATGAATAGTTTATTATGAATAACTGTAGCATGTGTAAGACAAAGATTTTTATTTACAGTGAAATTTATGAAATGCTATAGGTTACTGCGTGTCCCTTGAAACATAATCACTAAATATTTTAATAACGCTGATAAAATTAAAAAAAAGAATCCCAAATTTCAGTTTTTGTTTTGTTAAAGTGCTTCACAATTTATTTAATTTCTAAACTGATACAAAATCCGTCCATGTTTTATTGCTTTGTGTTAATGAAATGCACCACTACAAAAACACTGAGTTTAGAGATAATGACTTGATACTGTACAGTATATTCCATTACTGGTACAGTATGTATTCTGGTAGTCTGTCTGTTCATTTTGTTCTTTCAGGAGGTCAGCAATTAAGGAAGCCAGCTTAACATCCTTGTTAGTAATGGCTGTATATTAGAAAGGGCTGGGGATTTATTAAGAGCTAGCTTGCCACTGTAATGTCACATTGACAGAAACCAAAGGAAGTTATAATTATTGCAGCCATGCCTTCTAATAGGATGCTGCATTTGTCCTCCTTTAATATCTCTAATTATCTACACTGGTGTCTTTTTTGTGAGGGAAATCGTCCTTCCCACAGACACACAATAACTCTGCTATTCCCAAACATATTCATCATTAGGCTTCTCAGAAATGGGCTTTATTATTTTAAAAAAGGCTTCATTTTCATTTGTAGAGGATGTTGTTTTCCTGTAGGTAAAATGTTAGCCTGCCCTGTGTTTAATCTGCCTTTTAATTTTACAAATACCTATAAAAGCCCCGCTTATATTCATTATTTAAATGTCTAATCAATGCAAACCAAAGCAAGGAACTAGGAAGTGATAAATGTGTAAATACAACAAAGCACAAAGCTATAAATAATACGCCACTGGTTGCCATGTGTGTTCGAAAACTTTGATTTCCTACCAGGAAAATCAAGGTCTAAAATATTCCATATGTTCAAAAGTTGCAGCCTATAGAACTTTCCCACATGAAGCTGATTTTAACTTAACAAAATGACTCCTCTGCTCGTTTCATATTTTGTGTAAATGTCCTCAGAAACTATGCTGTAGTATCACATTGGTGTTGAAGGGCCGAGGACAAAAGGGGAGACTGTCGCTACCAGCTACTACAAACTTGGGGCTTCAGATGTTCTCATTTGCTCTTCACTTTGCTAAAAACTTCTTAACAGTTCAGACCAGTTGTATTACTGATTCATATTAACAAATCCATATATGAAAACGCCAAATATAGCTCTTTCTGTATTAAACTACTAAAATTATTTAAATATGATCACTATTATCTTTAAACAATTGTCTTTGGTGGTATTTTAGTGCAAAAACTGAATGAGTTTACTAGATGTTTTATAAGCAATTATAGAATATTTTAATTAATCGTCTATGCTGATTAATCACAAAATTAATTGTTAAGAGCAAAACACTAATTATGACAGACTGTTTATAAAGGGATGATTTAGCTTTTGCATAAAGAGAGCATACATTAATTACTGGTTAGGATTACTCATGGTACCTTTACATGTAGTGTTCTGTTTTGAATTAAGGCCAATGCACCATGCGTGGCCAATGTATGTGTGTATCCGTGCTTCCTGCATGATACCATGATTCTCCAATACTTCACTCACACACACACCATTTCAGAAAACTGGACACCATCTATTGGTCTAAACACTGAAATCCAGAGTGACACACTTCACATTACACAGTACTGGGAATGTGTGCAACAGTCAATGAGTGTTATAGGAACTTAAAATCCAGCCTTGATTACATTCCCAAACATGGCAGAACAACAATCCGTATCACAGGGTATGAATTATATTGAGGTAAGAGATAGGGTTGGTTAAGCAATGAAGTCTATCATTTATCAGAAGCTAACAATATATTGGTCAGTTAATCACCCAAGTCAAAACCAAGGACCATAAACACACAAACAAACCGTTAACAGCAGATAACGAACATTTTGGGGGTGATGATGGTTGGGTATATTGCTACTGTAACAGTTGTATTATCCTGACATGCTTTAAAAGGTAAACAGCAACTACAGTAACATTCTTTTTTTTTTGTCTATCTCCCTGTCTCCCAAACTGAGCCACTGTCTGGTTTGAAGAATTCCACTGGGGTACCCTGAAGAAACCCCAGCGAAACCATTAGGTGAAAAAAAGCATCACCGTACCAATACGGTAACACTCCAGTGTCTCCCATGAATTGATTCGATAACTGCTGAATTGAATCAATCTGAATAACAGATTTTAACACTACCTGATTTGAAAGTTCATGCCATTCAGCTACCATGCCAAAATTATTGCAATGGCCCATACAACTGACAGTATTTAAATCTAAAGTCCTGTCTTTGTTAGCCAGACAGAAGTATTACATACAATGTGTGTTTTCAGAAATACTAAAAGAAACGCAGTTATTTTCTGACCAATACCAACAGGATTTTAAGTAACCAGGCCATTTGTTTGAATCTATTAATATAACAATGTATGAGTTCCAGAACTGCTTATTACAGGATCTCTAGAGAATTTGTGCCAGAACTAACCGACAGCTGTTTCAGACGTCCAACTGCTGGGTTGGAAATAAGATTCTTACTGCAAAGCAATTTAAGACATTCCAGGTTGTACTACCTTAACCCCTCAAAAGGGACAAGGTATGTCTAATTACCCTCTGGTATGTCTAAATAAGCCCATAGTAAAACCTTAAATGTCTCCAGATGCTATTGTATTTCCAAGCCAACCTGTAAAAAAGGTCAAATGACAGTTGCACAGAAAGCTGATGTACACAGACTTAGATTATTGAAAATCCTGTGTCAAATGAGTCTGGGAGCTCCACCAAGCTAGATCCACTTGAACACAAAAGTGGATCTATATCAGGGTCCAGCTCTGCTTGGATGGTAGCACAAAAAATTGTAATTGCCAAGGAGAACTTGTCAGAAGAGGCAGGTAATTGGATGGTATGCACGTCATCTGAAGCGTGGGAGGCTCTGAAACAGGCAGACCACCCTAACTGCTGCCTGCGGACTTCAAAAAAACAGACAATTACCCAGTATCCTGCATTACTGCATTCTTAACACTGCTTGAATGAATAGACTGTGTCTAAAAAATCTGGAATCTCTAAGAGACAAATAGCACATATGATTATCTAAGGCATCATCAGCGCAGATGTCAATTATAAATAATATTAAATAAACAAATACTTAAGTGTTTGATGTTGTTTTCTTATGATGAAAATTTCTCTGCTAATCTTAAATTCATTTTAAGTCATAAGTTTGTGTGTATGATTTTAATTTATTTTCATTCTGGTTACAACAAACAGCTTCCCTCCCAGGTACGTGTTTTAAATGAAAATTTTTAATTGAACACCTTTGAATGAGAGACCCGCCACTCACAAAGTGCACAGTTAGTAGGCAAAAATGTTTTTTTTTTTTTTTTTTAATTACCAACGACATCCAAAGTACAGGTGTGACTATCAAGTTCAGCATCATTAAAATGATTCACTGGATAGGTATTCATTCAAAGCGCAGGTGTGCCTGCTATTAAAAAAAAAAAAAGTTAAGACAGTATAGTGTGGAAATCTTTATTCAGAACTGATTCCCAGAAACCATTCTTTGGTAGCAGAAAAGATAGGCCCCTTAATCCTTCTATTTACTACTGTAAACAAGGCCAGGGATAATCATTCTTGCATCATGAGATCACTTGCAGTGGTAAAACTGCATGTCTGATGCATCTCCTCTCTGCTGCACAGAGAAATAAAGATTATAAAGGAATCCCAGCAGTGTACTTCAAATGTATCGCCTAGGTTAATCAGGCTAAAGACGGTTAACTATGTTCTTTCTCATTGGGAGATTTTCTTTACACGGGAAAAGGTGGCGATGGCACAATTCTAGAAAATGTCAGCCAGTCAGCAAACAGAGTCGGCAACATTAAAAACCATCTCTGCTCTGCTTTTGTTATCCAGTGGCGAGTGCACCCTTAAAAACATTTTGTCAAACAAAGCAGGTTGAGCCATTCCCTTTTTTTTGATGTTTAATCCCCTTCACTCCCCTTTTAGAATAGTGATCCCCCCTCTTTTTTTAATAAATAGGCAGAGAGGCAGAGCATTCAAGGCAGTGGCTCTTTGATCAGACTGGAGCTGTCAGCCCCTGCTGATGCAAAGCATAAAGCTTTCTCTTCCTGCCCTTGTCCCTGGCTAAAAGTGGAAGTAATGCCCCTAGAAAGAATTACCCTAGGAGTCCGGCAAATCATAGATCTTTTTTTGAGGGCTAACGCCCCCTACCCTGGGTATTATTTGTGTATAAAATTCAACTTGCTTGTCTGACCTATGGGGACTCCTCTGTCTAAGATTCTACCACTGAGCTCAGACAGGGGAAGTCACCTTTTTTTCCAGCAAAAAAACAGCACTTTAGCTTCTGGAATTATCTTTTAGATTCTCCCGCTTTTGGGTAAACAAGTCTCAGCTTTAACTGAAGCCAGACTTTTTTTCTGCAGCAAAAATATAACCTTGTGAGAGTGTCTTCTAGAGTTTCTATCATATCATGCTCCAGTCAGCACCTAAGCAGAAAACAGACTGCAAATTAGCCTGTTTATGTAGGTCAATACATCTGCAACCTGTGTATCTTTATCAGACTGTATTATGAAAATGAATGATAATAAATGTATGATAGTTTAAGGACATACTACTGTACATGTAGCTCAGTAAACAAGCTACAAAAAAATGAAGCCAAACATTAGAATAATAGTCCCAATTATCTGATTTTTATGTGAATGTATTCCTCCAGACACATTTGAAAAGCATGTTAAAACAGGGCCAGTCAGTGGGTTTCTGAAACAAATCTAAATAATTTAAAAGCTGCTTGTTATACTGGCTGTGAAATGTCAAACTGCAGTGGAAAGAAATACAGCATTGCAGTGGCGGCACATTGAGGCCCCCGGTAGGAAAGCAAGAGCTATTAAGTGGAAAATTCCTGCAGAGGATGTGTTTCCATTCCTTATGCGAAGAAAGGGGGTGTTGTTTCAGTCTGGCAGGTCTGTGCAAAACACACACACACGCGCGCGCGCACACACACACACACACACACAGGGAAGAAGAGAAAATGACCTCATTGAACCCTGAATGGTGAACTAAACAAAAAATGTGCACCAAAGTTTAAATAAGGTTTCATTTTCTGGTATTCTTTTTTAGAACCAGACTTACCGAATTTATTACTATCTGTGTAGCTAAATATAACTGGTATAGACTTTTCAATTGCCACTTTGTTCAAGATTTCATGTTAATAGGACTAGATCTGCATCTAGGATCTTCACTGATACCATTTCATGCCTTGCGACAGATATTGAGTCAATGTTAAACCCTTGCTTTTCAGGGTGGTGGGAATGTTACCCAGGGTGACCGACAGGCATTTGAACCAAGTAGGCCCCATAAGCCCCACCACATAGCAGCTAATTGCATGGATCTGAGCACACCCAGAAGCTCAGGCTATACACTTTGGTAGGTTTGAGGAGGAACAACAGGTCTCAACATTCCATTTTGGTTTCCAGGGCAACATCTGTAACAAAAGCTCAGAAAGACTATTGGTTTCTGTTTTCTTAACCCTTGAAGACATGACTAACTAAATAATCCTCCAAGAGATGATTCAGTCATCTTCATTTAAGAGCTCGTTCTCTCTGTAATCACAACATTACTAATAAAAAAACACACAATAAAATTGTAGCATAAGCCTGTTTTATAATATTCATGAAAAGATACATGCAGTTAAAAAATCTGCTGTTTTTTACCAGTCTGTGTAATACATGGGTTTTCTTAGAACAAAAAAGTTTCATTCAATATTCAACATTATGATAGTGTGTGTGTGAGTATATAATCCTGACAATCAGGTTGCTGCTGGATTCATTTGTTTCATGCTCCTGACCAATGGACAAGATTAGATTTCTTGAAACGTTATGAAATTACACAGTAGACCAGTATAAACTGATGAGAAGTTTTTAGTGGTATAATCTTGACAGAGTATTGCAGAAAAGAAGATCAACTTGAAACCTCCAGCTTGATCATGACTCAAGGTGTGTTATTTTCATATTGAAGACACAGCTGCAAACTTAAAAAAGAACATTTTGTTTCAACTGGATGTTTCACCCATAACTTGAAACCCTTAATGATTCTAAAGTAAAACTTTGTCAAGTATAACTTTTTGGCAAGTGTACAAACCAAAATGCTTGTAGTCTTGATGTATACCCTTGAAAAGCTCTAAGCCACTTTAGTACTGACCTGAAGGGCCTCTCCTGATATACCATCCTGGACTAGCTGCTTATCTCTGACCAATGAGATCAACTGAGACCAACAAACTTGTTTCACTTGGGCAAGATTCGAACCCAGTTATCCAGAGGTGAAAACCCGTGTTAACCTACTGTGGCTTTTCCTTTAAAGTGATGTTATATTTGAAATGTTATTCTGACAGTACCACTAAAGGATAAGCAACAGTAATAGTAATAATAGGTTTGAATAGCAATGCACATGTGAATGTAATGTAATAAATGAAAGAAACTAGAACTGCAGAGTTTTAGTTAGAACTGCGACGTTTTGATTCTTTCTCTTGATGTTGTTTTTAAACTCCAGAAAGTTCCAAAACAAATTCTCTTTTTTTCTATTCCCCATGCAATTTAAATGCAAAGCTCTACCACCCAAGAAGACCATGCCATCAGTTTCTGGACTTTGACACTGCACCTACTGTTCTGGCTCTTTGCTCATGAACAGTGACAGCCAGGAATTTGGAATTTGCTCAAGTCTCAGTTGCTGAAAGGATTCAAGACTTTTCAGGCCCCCTCATACGAAATTTGAAACTTGTTAAAGCCATCTAAGGCCATTCAATACTATTACAATGTTCTTTTATTAAAAAAGTGGCCAATAATATTGAATCAGAAAACATGGGTTTTTATCAGATTCGTTGGCAGTGCAGATTATCTGAGTATCTGAACCAGCTAGCCTTAATGCTTTTTTTTAATGTTCAGAAGACAAGCAGACTTTGTTGATAGGCAAATCTAACGCTGAGGACAGGACAGCAAACATCACCATGCCTTAGTATGGCAGCACTATTATCGGCAGTACTATTATCGGTATTATAGAAGGGTATGAATTTGGTACGCATTTTCAAAAACAATATTATTACTGGAGGAAGCAATGGGTCTGTGCTGCAAACGAAGACATTCAATCCTGACTAAACTACATCTAGAGTACAATGATAGATGAAAAAAAAAACATCTGCTATATTTCAATTACTATCACCTCATAAAACACGAATCTTCAGTCCTTTCTGTGGAGAGGCTCATAGAGATATTTTGATACTGTTTTTTGTGAAATTAATTCAGTAATTGGTGCAGCCATGGATAGTCTGTCAGATGTGTTGTCCTGTTCATCGTGACTGAAACTTGCAACATGGACTCAGAGCTTGTATTGCAGAATACATGCCAGGGATTCCATTAGCATACACAATGAGGGTAAATATTAAGTATATGACAGTATCATAGTTATAGGACATTAAACTATGCAGGACTTCTGGCAGTACTACTACATGTAGTATGTACCGTAGTATTTTCTCATATGGGGGCATATCACAGAATGCAGCAATAACCACGTTTTATTCTTTGTATACCTAGAATAATTAGTATCTGGTGGCACAATTGTAAATCTTGGGTGCAAATCATATGCCCTTCCTTATTGTTTCCCTTACATGCACATGTACGAATTTTAATTGGAATAGAATCATGGCTTTGTTAACATAGGCAAGGCCTGCCATGTGCATTTGAAGTGTCTTCTCACATCAGTTCCTCATGTCACTTGGTGCAGCAATCATCAGTTTAATGAGGTTGCTCTGTTACTGCCCCACATTTGCCCTGAACAAAACACATTTGTTTATTTTATATATATCCTTTTGTAACAGTACCACTGGCATGGTGGTTTAAGAGTCTGGGTGGCAGAGCAGCATTGTGTGTTACTATTAACTGTGTGATCTTTTCAGCACACAAACTCACATGTCATTGGTCCCTAGAGATAGTTACCACCTAAACAAACTTCACACGGATACTAAGACACCGACTTCTATCTGATCTAACTCTCCTTAGAACCTCTCCATATCTTCATTAGATTTAAAGAAATGAGGGCTGTCCTCTGTGCCTCGTGCCTCTGGTCTCCATGATAGTACTGGGGTAATGTACCCCAAAAGAAAAGTCCAAGGGGTTTTTTCTATGGCAAAGGTTTTGATAGTGAGCTGATAACACAGCAAGCAGTCAATGCAAATTTATGTAAAAAGATTCTTAGGATCATCATCATAAAACGTCAATTTTTAAACACAACAAATGAATTAAACATACGACAGATGTGCATTTTCAAAAATATTGAGAAATCCCTGTTTGTACTGACTTTGCTGTGTAAACATGTTGCACGTTTATTCAACTGCACAAAGACACGCACACAAACTGGTATTTGGTCCTTACAGCCTCATGTTTTCTGAGTCATTGAGTACAGATGACTGGAGTGCTCTAGCTGATAACCTAGATTCTGTATTTCCAGTTCACTACACACAAGCAAAACAATTCTACACAGTGTTTTAGGACTTTCTGCCCACTGAATAGCTGAATGCCATCAGAGGCATGACTATCACCCATACTCTGGGAGCTGAAATACCCAAAGCACAGTGACTGCCTAATGATGCTATGCAAAGATACCCATTTATGTTCTGTATTTGGCGTTTCTAAAACTTAATTTAAATCTGAATTCTGCTGTACCAATATTGAGATTATTTTCTGTCTAAAAATCTGACATGATTTTTCAGGAATTAGGAACTGTGTAGCCTAAGATCCATAGAATACTGTTTTTTAATCTAAGTGTGACATTTTGGACTTCTTAATTTCTTACCGGTTTAATATCCTATTATCTGTTATATTGCCAGACTTCTGCTCAATAAGGCAATGTACATGGAGTAAGAAATGTGGCAGCTTAGATTTGGGGATGAAATATACTGTATATTGTTTTAAAACCTAAGGATTTTTAGAAATGGTTTATGCAGGATATGTTCCAACTGAAATGCTTTTGCTGTAACACTTGCAAAAATGTAATGTAATGCCATAAAATTGTAAGTAGATCCAAAAAACATAATTGTCGTACGACAGTGATGCGTCAGTTTTGGAATTGAAACAAGTTTGATTTGATCCGATTTGACGTGCATTAAAAACGACATTGACCAATGAAAAATGACTGGAAGACCGTGGGTTCTTGCAGTACACTGAACAAAATGGAAAATCTAATTGTGTGTGCCGCCAAACAAAAATTACTTTATGATAAATCCAACAAAGATTACGAAGACTTTGTAAAAAAAGAACACATATGGAAACGTGGATTTTGTACAGTATAGGTTATTACAAGTATATACTTTTATTTTAATTGTGGTCGAGGAAAGAATTGTTTTGATATTATTTATTTATTTTGCTCTTAAAGCATAAAGTTTGAGAGATCTTTGTTTTGTCGAGATTGTACACAACTTCTCTCAACCACAAAACTCTGTAGTGCCCTTGGGTTGCATATCTATTAAAATCAGTCCCACAGTTCACACCTGGCTGATTAATCATTGTCACATATGTTTGGCTTAAGAAATGACAGGTGTCACATAAATACTGATTAATTAACCAGAATTAGCTTTATACACAGGAAGTGAAAAAGCTATTTGGATTGAAATAGAGGATCTGCTTCTTGAAAGCAGATTAAGGTTCTCCTGTAGACAAAATATATGTTGGTGTTACGCAAGCATTGAACTTTACCCCTTACTTGAACTATGCTCAGTTTTGAAATAATGTCAATTATTAGTATTTGGAGGGATATTTAGTACCAGTAAATAAAACAAATAATGGATTAGTAAATTCCACTTGCATGTAAATAGATATTTTAAATGTTCACCAAACAGTCATAGTTGCTACACTGTTGTATTATTTTGTGCTAAACTAACAAATCATTTTTGCTTGAAAAGTAATAAAATTCAAAACGCAATTTAAATTCTTCCTTTATTCCTCACCATTCAGTATGTGAAGCTATTTCAGAGGTTGTGTTTTGAAAATAAGTTACAGATTGAACAATATAAAAGATTTATGTTTGAGAATGTGTGGCAAAACTGTCTGTACAGTATTAACACTGAAGCACCATGTTTCGTTATTACTGTAACAGAGCTACAGTGTATTATTTATTATGTTTAAAAAATGTACAAAGACTTGTCTAGGGCTGACTCCCTAAATTCTTCCCTGAAGATAATTCCTGTTACCAAGGTCAGATGGGCTCTATACTCTGCTGTATGTTGAGGCACAAAGTAGAGCACCACAGTATAAAAGACAAAAGGTTACATTCACACGGAAGAGCTGTTGGGTGTAGGCCCCAAGTCATTCATCTACTGCTAGACTAGTATACGAAGCTGTATGGTTTGGATGACAAATTCAGTGTGGGTCTATGAAACAGTCAATATGCAGAAATGTGTATGATTTATGGTTTAAAATAGATTCTGAACATTAATCTTTATGCCCTGACAGTATTACATTCAAAGCTAATTTTCCACGAGATTTATTAAAATATAATCTTTTGGGGCTCCCGAATGGCGCATCCGGCAAAGGTGCTCTGTGTGGAGCGCAGGATGCGCCCTATAGCCTGGAGGTCACCGGTTCGAGCAGGGTATTCCACTACCGACCGTGGATGAGAGCTCCCAAGGGGCGGCGCACAATTGGCCAAGCGTCGCCCGGGTGGGAAGGGCTTAGGTCGGCCTGGGTGTCCTCGGCTCTCCGCGTACCAGCGACCCCTGTGGACTGGCCAGGCGCCTGCGGGCTTGCCTGTAAGCTGCCCAGAGCTGCGTTGACCTCCGACATTGTAGCTCTGAGGTGGCTGCATGGTGGGCCTGCAGAGTGAAAAGAAGCGGTCGGCTGACAGCACACGCTTCAGAGGAAAGCGTGTGTTCATCTTCGACGTTCCCGAGTCAGCGCAAGGGTGGTAGCGGTGTGCTGAGCCTAAAACAATTGGTTATTTCAAATTGGGAGAAAAACTGGGTAAAAATCAATTGGCGACTACTACATTAAAAAAAAAAGTTATATTTTAACTTGACCTATAAAGTATGATTGAGTTACAACACTGTATGAACAATATAACTAATTAACTAAACTATTGAATTATTTGTAAGTTATACAGTTATACAGTGTGTGTGTGTGTGTGTGTACAGGCTAACTGCACTATAACGAACGCACCTCTGTAAACAATCATTTGATCAAACATAACAACTCCAAAAAGTACACAAAACAAACTCGTTTCCACATATAAATTACACCAACACTAATTCCTCCCTGTGGTACGTTTAAAAGAAAACAGTAAATACATGAAAAAGGAAAGAATGTACACTTACATGCTGAATACAGTAATTACATGTCCTTTCTCTTGAAAAAACTATCCAGCGTAGATTGCTCCTCACGCCCGTTGCCTGGTTGCAGTTTGTGTGAAGATGACTGATAGGCAACGACTGCATTAGTCAAGCGTGTTTCGTACCACAATAGATAATCTTTGAATTAGCGTTATCTTTGAATTAGTCAACCATGGTCTTTGTTTTCACTGAGAGAATAACATACTTGATACTGGAGAAAGTTCAGTGTCAGTCAGTACTGAGATCATTGTATCCGGGTCGGCCGTTCTAATACTAGGGCTAATGTGCATTGAATCGGATCTTGCTGTTGGGGTCCAAAAATGGGTGTCCGTTATAAGATGGGTTCGTTATAGTGAAGTTAGAATGTGCGTATATATATACAGACGTGCTCAAATTTGTTGGTACCCTTACAGCTCATTGAAATAATGCTTCATTCCTCCTGAAAAGTGATGAAATTAAAAGCTATTTTATCATGTATACTTGCATGCCTTTGGTATGTCATAGAATAAAGCAAAGAAGCTGTGAAAAGAGATGAATTATTGCTTATTCTACAAAGATATTCTAAAATGGCCTGGACACATTTGTTGGTACCCCTTAGAAAAGATAATAAATAATTGGATTATAGTGATATTTCAAACTAATTAGTTTCTTTAATTAGTATCACACATGTCTCCAATCTTGTAATCAGTCATTCAGCCTATTTAAATGGAGAAAAGTAGTCACTGTGCTGTTTGGTATCATTGTGTGCACCACACTGAACGTGGACCAGAGAAAGCAAAGGAGAGAGTTGTCTGAGGAGATCAGAAAGAAAATAATAGACAAGCATGGTAAAGGTAAAGGCTACAAGACCATCTCCAAGCAGCTTGATGTTCCTGTGACAACAGTTGCAAATATTATTAAGAAGTTTAAGGTCCATGGAACTGTAGCCAACCTCCCTGGGCGCGGCCGCAAGAGGAAAATCGACCCCAGATTGAACAGAAGGATAGTGCGAATGGTAGAAAAAGAACCAAGGATAACTGCCAAAGAGATACAAGCTGAACTCCAAGGTGAAGGTACGTCAGTTTCTGATCGCACCATCCGTCGCTTTTTGAGCGAAAGTGGGCTCCATGGAAGAAGACCCAGGAGGACTCCACTTTTGACAGAAAAACATAAAAAAGCCAGACTGGAATTTGCTAAAATGCATATTGACAAGCCACAATCCTTCTGGGAGAATGTCCTTTGGACAGATGAGGCAAAACTGGAGCTTTTTGGCAAGTCACATCAGCTCTATGTTCACAGACAAAAAAATGAAGCTTTCAAAGAAAAGAACACCATACCTACAGTGAAACATGGAGGAGACTCGGTTATGTTTTGGGGCTGCTTTGCTGCGCCTGGCACAGGGTGCCTTGAATCTGTGCAGGGCACAATGAAATCTCAAGACTATCAAGGCATTCTGGAGCGAAACGTACTGCCCAGTGTCAGAAAGCTCTGTCTCAGTCGCAGGTCATGGGTCCTCCAACAGGATAATGACCCAAAACACACAGCTAAAAGCACCCAAGAATGGATAAGAACAAAACATTGGACTATTCTGAAGTGGCCTTCTATGAGTCCTGATCTGAATCCTATCGAACATCTATGGAAAGAGCTGAAACTTGCAGTCTGGAGAAGGCACCCATCAAACCTGAGACAGCTGGAGCAGTTTGCTCAGGAAGAGTGGGCCAAACTACCTGTTAACAGGTGCAGAAGTCTCATTGAGAGCTACAGAAAACGTTTGATTGCAGTGATTGCCTCTAAAGGTTGTGCAACAAAATATTAGGTTAGCGGTCCCATCATTTTTGTCCATACCATTTTCATTTGTTTTCTTATTTACAATATTATGTTGAATAAAAAATCAAAAGCAAAGTCTGATTTCTATTAAATATGGAATAAACAATGGTGGATGCCAATTACTTTTGTCAGTTTCAAGTTATTTCAGAGAAAATTGTGCATTCTTCGTTTTTTGTGGAGGGGTACCAACAAATTTGACCACGTCTGTATATATCAGCGGTCCATAGCGGTTTTTCTCTACTGAAGTGGTCAGCGCGGCCGTAAATCCCTGATCAGGCTCCCAAAGCTCATTAATGGCTCTGGACTGTTTATCAGTCAAAAAGACACAGCCGGTGTAACCAATTCAGTACCCCCTCAGAACTCTGTATCCCCTGGCGCATTCCGCATGAGTAAAATGAGATCGTCACACAGGCACGTCTAATTTTTATTTTGCTCGTGTCTGAGGTAAAATACGAGTGATGTGCACGCGCAGCAGTTGTCGTCTGCATTTTGCAATAATTTACTAACTTTTTCGACAGGACGGCATGATTTCTTTGTAATGTGTATAATCAGTTATAGATTGTTTTCATTAAAAACGTCTTTGACATGCGCAGCTAAAACAATCTTTAAATAATGAATGCTTAATGTATTAACTATGCGACCTACCTGTTTATAAACGATTGTGCCGATTTCAAAGTAGCCTATTTTTTATGTATTTTTTGGATTTCAAAACTTGAAAGTTGATAGTAAATGATCACGAAGGTTTTCACGAATGTTGTTGCTCTGTGGTCTGTGCTGTTATGTCTGGAATAAACAGGAGTCGTGTAAATGATATTAAAAATGCATAATGTATTACATATGACGTTATTGTTTACAGATATTTGTTTATATATTCATTTTATATACAGTACACACAAGATTGGTATTGACACTTGATACCAAATTAGACAGCTGACAATATCTATGGCTTTCTGTTTACTGTGTTTTAATGTTGTTGTTATTTATTATTTTTTTTTTTTTTTACAATGTTACTCTGACCTGCTCATTTTCTTGATAGAGAACAACTTATTAAAATATTGTATCATTTAAAAAGATAATTGCTTGAGGGTAAACACTGTCCCATGTCGCATGGGAAAGAGAATTTAGAAGATCATATAACATGTTCACAGGCGTTTATTACATTACAATATATACAATCTACATGTTGTTTGTTGTGTTGTATACTGTCATAACTTCTCTTTAAAGCCTCTGTGGGATTTGGCTTTGTATGTATAGTTCCAATCTTTTTAAAACCGAGAGAAGAAAAAGCTTGCCGGCCCAGTGTCTGTGCGATGGATCGGCCACATACCGGTCCACTCAACAACTTTTGTTTACGTAATATGCATTATACAAATCAAAAGATCGAAAGTTGCAAGTGGGTGACATTTAATGTGTGCTTTATAGCATTGACACATTGTTTTAACAGAAAAAAAAAAAAAAACATACAGTGCGTGAATGCAACATGACAAACCTTCGAAGGTTTAAAACTACCTTCGAATTCCTGGCAAGTGAACGAAGCTTAGAACCTTGGAACACAGCTCTACTCTCAACAATAATATTTAAACAGTAAATACCTGCAAGTGTAAACGCAAAATAATAGCAGGCTTTTTCATGCTATAAACTGTGGTTGAAGAAAAATGCATCTCTTTTTATTTGAGTTTTCTGTAAATATTTTCCTTAATACTTCAATAACTTGAACAATACCACTTGCCTAAGTTCTCTTCGCTTCTCTGTGGTAACTATTTACAATTATAAACCTTAAACTCTCTACTACCTTGCAAAATAACTATAACAATACCTCAAGTCTCTGCTCCATCTAGCTCTACCTAACTGGAAATTAGCATGTTATGCCTGGCTTGGCTTTGTTTACAAAAACATATCTGTCAGATTTGATTGACTAGGCCCGCTTTTGAAAAGGCCTCATTTTCATTGCCATGTATAATCATGAGCTATAGAAAGCACTGGGAATTCAATGGTAGCACTTTACCACAATGCCAGCAAATGTATACAAACCCACATCTATACGAATAGCAACAAAATGTCACGCAGATTATAATGTATGTGAAATTTATAATTATAATCGTAACTTAAAATAATAATACACAATTGTAGATTTAATTATAATCGAATGAAACCTTTACATTCACAGTTTATATGATTAAGTGGCAATGAGTAGCATGTATGACAGTTCCTAGTGGCATAAAAAAATGTGTGTGATTATGAGACTGTATTCCTGCAAAGCCAGAGAAGGTTGATAAACTTGGAGCCAGCACTGTGGGCTGTGTTAGCTGTTCAGCCTGCAGCTGCACAAACCCCCCCCCCCCCCCCCCCCTCCCAGCAGGGGATTCTGGTGCAAAGGGTGTGTTTGGATGTGCTTTGCTAAAGAGAAGTGATTCCAGAAGAAAAAGTGAAAAATCACCATAAAATGAATGTTTGCTGTCAAACACATGCTTGCTTAGTCTTTATTAAAATGGTCACGTTTCATTCTCAGTGCAATTGAGCAAGTTTGTGACGAACTTGAATGACACATTCATTATCACGATTCTCTGCTTACCTACCTGCACCAGTTGTGTTAAATATTAATGACTGAATGGATTAACATCCGATGAGACATATTCTAGCTTTGGCATCTATGCCATTTTGTGTCAAGGTTGTGATCAGGACAAACAGTGGCTGACAATTTTAGGTCCTGGTCCTAATAAAGTGGCCACATGGTGTGTATATGAATTATTGACTCTGCCTGTCCTTTAATATCTTGTCTTCGTGCCCTTATAGTCCAGCCCTTACAAATGTTTAAATCAGTATGTGAAAGCATTTGAAAAATATATTGCTAATAAATATAGTGAATACACAAGTAAAACACAGAATATGTAGTATGGTAGTGCATTGGTAAAAAAAAAAAAAAAAGAGAAGGCTTTTTATAAGGGCTATTTTTTTACCAATTTAACTTTTTAACAATATATAAATGATGTACTGCAAATTGTGTAAATGTAGATGTGCATGTCTTGGAGACATATGAGGCATGAGTATATGATGATCTATGAGATATATATATACACACACACACACACACGTATATAGATATACATTTGCATTTAGCCTCTAAACAAGCTTGCAATCTAGATACCGCTGATCTAAGCAGCAAGCCTTACTGCATCCCCCAAAGAGCTGTCTGTCTATGCTAATGAGAAAAGTAAAGCAATTGATCAGCAATGCTCCAGAGGATCTCAGATACTGATTTTATAATTAATGACGATTGCAGATATTTGACACCGGAGGATTACTTGAATATGGAGTTTCATGCATTGAATGAAAATGTTATATCTGTCTAATTGTATTGGACATGGCTGACAAATGGGCCCAAGACACAGCTATGAACAATAAATACTCTTCTGGTAATGACTGAACAGTCAGCAATCGGCGAGTCACATTACAGGATGTTAATGTTAGTCCACGAGAGCAGTGGTTTTCAACCTTTTCATCTCAAGTACCAGTTTCCAGCAGGGACCACCAGGTGTACCAGTAACCATGTACAGTCTTCGTGAAAATGTGACGGCATCATCTAATTATTTGACACAAGTTCACCACAATCAACAACACAGAGTGGCTGCTTTGGTTCTCCATCAGTAACTTTGAAAACCCACAACTACCTCTCATCATAAGTTCTAATCTCTCTCTGATTCAATGGTATTGATACATTACCATAGTATGATTAAGGGAGTATTGTGGTTGAGGAATTATATCATCATAAAGAACGACTGCCGGTGTGTACCAGTTGCAAGCCTGCCACGTACCATTACTGGTACGCGTACCACAGGTTGGAAACCACTGCACTAGAGGCTATGTACTTTTGTGTGTTTATCATGTCTAACCACCTAATTTGTTTTTCAAAATATGGTTTTCATTGTTTGCACTTCCTATAGTATATATTTACAGTACATAAAGACATCAATCTGGAGTGCTTATCCTAAGACATGGGATAGTTACAGATTATCTTGGAGAACTTGGTGGCTGTTTTGTTGATGATGGTTTTAAATTAATCATTTTAGAAGAAAAAATGGTATCAGCAATTAATAGTTTAATTTTAAAGCACTTGTTCAGACTACATAAAAAAAAAATGCCCCAACAATTTTGCAAGATGCTGAAGCAAGCTGATTATAAGTTCAAAGAGCTGTTTAAAAGCGCCTTCCTTCCCTCTGCGCTTGTGTAAGACAGTCACGTCTGTTACCTGATGCAAACAGAGAAGGCTGTACTCGTGGAACAGATGGTCTGACTGAATGAGAGACACTGTCTGGAAGACTGCTGAGACTCGTAGTCGGAGAGGATGAACAAGAAGAATGGGCCAACCCATTGCTGCGTGACACAAACACTAAAACATTAAAGGATGTCAATGATGAAGGTCACTCCTTCCAAACCCACCAACTGTTAATTCACAACGTGCTGCTGCAAGAGTTAGTCCATCCCCAAGCACACAAAACAATGAACACAGCCGTCTAACTCATTTTCTACTAACAGAAGTAAAGCTCAATATAAAGGTATATTTTAGTGTGTTTTAATAGAATTAGAGTATATTATTATCACAATCAAATGCAAAATACATCCAGGTTTAATCTGAGAGGGTTCTCATATATATATATATATATATATATATATATATATATATATATATATATATATATATATATATAAGCTGTTTAAATGTAGTCGGGTAACATGGTTTTGTATTGCATACTAATTCTTCTAAGCCTCATTTACACTAACAACTCAAGACTTAAGCTAAAATCCGATGAAAACCAATACTGTAAATGTGCCTCCATTAGGGTTGCCCAGGGGGGGGGTGGTTCTGTCATTAATTTTATTTAAATATAGATGGTCAGAAATCATATCCTGCGAAGGAGTAAATTATAAAAAAAAAAAAAAAAACTTTGCATAGTGGAGCTTTGAGAGAGTAGCTCATATCCAAACGGCAATGAACAGTGGTAACCCTAGCTTCCATATTGACTCAAATTATCAAATTCAAACTAAAGAACGTCAAGGAACACAGAGTAACATTATTTAATTAATAATTAGTAATAAGGTACTTTACTGGTCCGGGTTTCTTTGAGCTCCTGGTTGTTTGAATGTGTGAGTTCTTTAACGTTGCGCTGCTTGCTCTCCCTGTAGTCTGCACACTGTACGCACAAGGAATTTCCAGCCAGCTTGTTACCTTTTTGATCAGCTTCGTGTGCTTTCCTATAGCTTTCAAAAACATGATATCATCACCTGAATAGATGACTCCTCTGTACTGCTGCCTACCACTAACTGAGACAGTTGAGGTTTAAAAATAACACAGACAGATTTTTTTTTGTTTTCTCACTATTTATTATTTAAGATGTGCAAAGTAAATACAATTAATTAAGATTGGGTCATTTATATGCATTCTGAGACCAAAAAAAGGTCAAAGGTCAAATTTCAGGGTAATGCAATTTAACAAGACCATTCATTATCTATTTACACATTTGTTCTTAACCTTTTTTTTTTTTTTTGAAAAAGTCTGAAAAAGATGCCTGTACATTGAATTTTGTTTTGTGAACATTAGCAAAGTCATTCCTCATTGGGTTTTGCATAAAAATCTTAGAAAAAAACTTTGTTTTTAAAATATATAAATTTGTCTGCTTTCTTTAGCCTTCTATGGAATACAGAAAAAAAGTATTATGGTGACCTTTCAATTTTATAGCTTTAAAACATTTCTTTACATCTATTCTTTGAAACAAAAAAAAAAAACGTCTTCTGGCAAAATATTAAGATATAATGAATTATATTCAGTAAAAAGCACTCGTGAATACGGGTCAGTCAGCACACAGATTTCCTACAAGAAATCAGTTTTTAGGAATTCAGAAATGTTCTCTATATCAGTGTGCCTCATCGTTACTCTGTTTTAGAAGCAGTGTTAGCCCATTCAGTACGTCATTTTTGACCAGTTTTTACACTTACATGCAGCACATTTCGTGGTGACGTCATAGCAGGATTTCTGCTGTAGAGTGCTGTTTTTTTCAGTGTGTCTTTTTTGCATATGTGGGATATAGTCCCCCGTTGTGATCAATTCAACTTGCTCTGCTAGCACATGTGTGATCCAGGACGTTCTTCTAAACAGAATGAGGTTTAAAAAAAAATTTGGAAGCAAACTTTCCTTTCACTCTGAGCGAAAGCATCGTCTTCACGCACGCTCTCAGAACTGCCGTAAATGATATAAAACACGACGCAAAACGTATGCAAATTAGCAAAATTGTAATGATTCGTCACGAACGTGTGAGCTTTCCGTAGCCCTAATATTCATCTTAGGGGTCATTTACTCGCCAGCGTCTGTGTTTTTGTCGTGTTTAAAATGACCCTCAGCATTGTTTAATGTGTTTTGGTTTCTAAATTAAAACAGAGAAACTGTTAATTGTGAAATTAATTCGTAAAGGAGATGCGAAAAGTCAGAAGAAAACACCGAAAGTCAGAAGCCCTAATGTGTGTACAACTCGTCTCACAACACGTAAGCTAAGAGAGGGAGGATATCTCTCGGATAAAATTGGAGGTAGTCTGTTTTTATTTGTTTATTTAAAAAAAAAACTGAATATACATTTTTAAAAAATGAAACAAAGATCGGTCTATTAGTTTTCCTATTTTTTTTTTTAATTCAGATTGGGGGGGGGGCACGTATCTGCAGATGCCCATGGTCACTGTACTATATGGAACTATAAGGTTCATGCAAAATCAATGCCAAGTGAAGCTGGCACAGCACACTTAAGAAATCTCCACAAGGATTTTAAGTGACTGAAATTAAAAGTTAATTACAAACAACAAATGTATAAGCTGTAATGCACAGCTATTCCAAACAGAAACATCTAACAATTTAAACATGCGCTGAGAAACAGAGAATAGCCATAATTTTGCTTACATTATCTTAGCATACTAGCAGCATGCATGCCTATGCATGCATGCTTCTCTGCGCTATTCCATACTTGGTTATGCCACACCATCTGTTCACAACACTATACTATGTTTTTGCCAGGATACTTTGCCGGGGTAGCCCTCACACGCCTGGGGTTGGAACCTGATATTGTCATGCTACTCTCTTATGAGGTCATCTACACAATGGCAGCAACAGGTGAGGTGCAGATGAACCAGCAGCTTCAAACCCAATCATTAAGGTCACATGTGTTGCACAAGTTGGAAAGCCACCAGAAAACAGACAGACAGCTGTGAAGTGTATGTATTGCGTTTACAGATTTGACTTTCTAATGCAAAACTTCATTTTAAATATGAATATATTTGATATGAATCTCCTACTTGGGAGATCACGTGACCTTACCGCTGGGATGGCAGCTTGCTGATAGAGCTCATGTCGCCACTTCACAATTTCATTTACAATTGAACAACTTACGCTCTTTATAATATTTTCGGATTATTTTTTATGTAAAAATTGTTTACCATTTTTGGATGGTTACTTCATGCAAGGGATCCGTTGCTGCCCCTCTATCCACGCCCGATGATTGGGGTGTCCGCTTGGCAAAGGTTGCACGCACTTTCCGTGGATCAGTTCAAGAAGCAAATGACGCGGCTTTGCGGCCTGTGATTCGAAATGTAACCGAAACAGCTACTATCCTTAATGCTCTTAAACAGGAGGTTTTTGATATTGCTTCCTCCATAAAATAACTGTCTGCCAGGCAGATCTTCGACAACAGAAAGACGAAATAAATCAGTGCAACACTCGTAATGATGCTATGCAGGATAAGATGGCGGTCCTTGAGGACAGAAATCATCGCTGTAACGTCGGACTAGTGGGGCTTCCTGAAGGGGCTGAAGGCGATGACCCCATCCAGTTTCTTCAGCAGAGAATTCCGCATTGGTATCTGACCCAGAAGTCCTCTGATGACCACCCTTTTCTGGGGTTAAATATAGCGCATTGCGTATACGCAGGTGGCCTTCGGGATTCCAGTAAACCACGCATACATATGATATGTCAATGCCTTCGATACACTGATCGACAACGACTTATCCAGGCTGCTCAAAGAACAGCTCCGGTCATCGTACAGGGGCAAAAACTATCTTTTTATGTAGATTACTCTGCTGTCACCGCTGTGAAGAGGAGGGCGTTCAGTGAAGTGAGAGCGAAGCTTCGCTCCCAGGGAGTAGACAATTTCTTGGTGTATCCAGCTGTTTTGAAGATTAATCATAGAGGGGAGCATCTGACTTTCACTACTCCTGAAGAGAGGTCGATTTTTTCTTTGCTCAATGTTTTCAGGATACAACAGAGGCTATTGATCATTCTGCGCACAGGGCCCTGCGCTTCACATCCCTTAGCCCAGGTGAAACGTCAGTATCGATGGACTAACTTTGTTCCAGATTACTATTTTTGTACCTTCATTTTTTATTTATTTTATTTATTTATTTATTAGCAGACGCCCTTATCCAGGGCGACTTACAATTGTTACAAGATATTACATTATTTTTACATACAATTACATTATTTTTTACACATTATATTTTACATACAATTACCCATTTATACAGTTGGGTTTTTACTGGAGCAATCTAGGTAAAGTTCCTTGCTCAAGGGTACAGCAGCAGTGTCCCCCACCTGGGATTGAACCCACGACCCTCCGGTCAAGAGTCCAGAGCCCTAACCACTACTCCACACTGCTGCCGTCATGGTATGGAAGTGGAAACATTTTGCTCCTTTTATGATTGACAATGACCTATCAGGTTTGCACATTTCCACTTGCTGTTTCTTGACCTTAATCTAGTCATTATGTGGGGTCCTCGGGGGGATGTCTACACTGCAGAGGACTGATAACCCTATTGAGAATACTACTGCAGTTCATTATTGGTAAGTTGGATACATGACTGTGTTAATTTCCATGATTGTTATTAATGTCTGTGACGTTGATGTTATAGTTGGTGACAATCAGTACTCTAATTAGTTACCTAAACATTTAATACATGGGCTACTAGATTATATGCATGTTGTGTACATTTGTTCAATTTATGGTTCATTTGTCCTGTTCGCAAGGTGGTTTGGCTCACAGCAAGTCCCCTCAGGGTTGACAATTGTTGGTTGGTAAGAGGGTGGGGAGGGAGGCTGGGGAGGTGGAAGTAGGGAAGGGGAGGCTGAGATTTGGGGATTTAGGGGTAGACAGGGAGCGGGATCTGCAAGCAAGAGGGAGTACAGATGTTAATTGAGGCTTGAGCTTTCTGATATGTAGTGTGTTCCCTCTGGCGCTCTTCTTTATCACCTTCAATTTTTGCAACCATGCTCCCAACTCTGTTTATTTTGCTGCGTTTTTGTCATTACTATGTTGCTTTCCTATTGGATATTGCTATATGATGAGTGCCGAGTTGGGGATCTTTCTCCATGTCCTATTTTCTTGCTCTCTGAGTGCTACATCTTTTACTCGATCATTCTCCCTGATCTTTATCGATATGGGTAGTGTTGTCATTAATTCCAGAAATCTGCAAGGTGCCAATCATCCTGTAAAAAGAGCACAGTGCTTAGATTATCTTTTAAGAAAAAAAGTTGATATTGCATGATATTGCATGTTTCCCTCTTTCCAAGGGGTGGGGAAAAGAATGGAAAAAATGAAAAAAAATAATTGTTCACAAAAAATATCTCCTACTTTTCATGTGGGAATCATGTATCTGACACGTGTCATATGTAGCTGTTGGATAATCTAGTATCTCTTTTCTGAGTTTTACCACCTTCAAAAAGTCAAAGTGTGATGTGCTGGGTCACAAATCCTGTTACTATCCAGAGCTAATTTGTGTGACATTAAGGAGTGGTATATCACATGTCATGGATCTGTTGTAATAGGAGACCTTGACCTTGGGTCACTCACAGTAATCAGTGTCATTGGCATGAGCAGCCTGGGGATATATTTGTATGGGAACTCAAAAACAAGCCATAAAGCAAAACTTAGCACATTGCCAGGCTCACGTACAACTTATGCAGCATTAGATCTCCTACTATTTGGCTACCAGATGTTTTGAAGATGTTTTGGACTGTTTTTTAAGTGAATTTTGAAGCTTGAAAATATTCCATAAACCCAGAAATCCTGCCAAAAAACTATAGTATGAGGAAAAACACTCCCTGTGTGTCAAGTATTAGGAACCCCACATAAGTGTCACATCAGATGGGCTCATTAAATCTGCATGGGAAGTAAACTGCTAAAATAATCTGCAATAAAATTATATTGGTGAAACATTGTTTTAAAGACTATTTTCGTTTGAGGTGGTAACTAATATCTCACATCACTTTACTATTATATATATTCTGGATAATAAAAAAAATAAACAGGCTCCTCCATTATAATGATGTAGTCGGATACCCTTTAATAACTTCCTACCGCCCAATAAATGTTTTTGCAGATATCTTTAAAAGACCTTTCCAACATTGCAACTCATCTGAGTCATTTTCCTACTGTATGGTCTCGCTTTTTGTAAGCTGGTATTTTATCTCACCCATAAGGTCACAGTAATGCAATGAAAGTGAGAGGTTCAGTAGTGAATTATGTGTGCATAGCAGTAATCCTTAACTGACAAGTAATTCAAATTAGTGTTGACACTGATTTACTCTACATAAACCTATTTAGGATTAAACTATCCAGTTTCACTTTAGCGCCATGATCCTCGAAACCAATTGCTCAATAACTCGGAACAACCAGGAGTTAAGGGCAGAAGAACAACATATCACAAGATAGTGGCTGAATCACAGCTAGACAAAAACGGACAGACCCCCAGCATACTGTCTGTATGGAGAGAAAGACCTCTCAAGTTTCACTGGGTATTCTTTGAAAAACAATGCAAAGGAATCCCAAAGCGGAAAGATGTAAGGGTTGGGATTTGGCCAAAACAAAGGATTGCTGCTGAAGAAAAGGTGCTTGTAGATTAGCTAAACCGTATAGCTAACTTGCAAAGAAGGCCTCTTCTTATGTTGAGCAAGCATGCCCAACACAAATGATGTACAGTACCGTAAAGGACAGTGTTCTAGATTTGTATGATTTTGTGCTAGCATATTCAAAATAAATTTTTTCTTCAGCACTTTGACAAAGAGAAGAATAGAGAAGGACAGGGATATTTGTCTTGAGGCTGTACTGCCTGCTTGTCATTTCCCCAGGCATGCAGGCAAATAAGGTCTCCAGTGTTCTTAATGCTCAGCTATTCAATATTCCCAGGTCATAAGGCGTGCTGAATTTCAATTTTACATATTCATTTTTATTTATTTTGTATTTATTTATTTCTTTCTTAACAGATTCCCTTATCCAGGGCGACAGTTATTACAAAATATCACAGTGCAAAGTATCACAGTACAAAATATCACATTATAGAATATCACATTACAGATAAGAGCAGTTATAAAGTACAGTAAAATTAGTAGAAAATAAGATCAAATTCAAATAAGAGCAAAATAAAGAATACAGTAAATAATTTAAGAGCGAGTTCAACTAAGAGCAGTTCAACTTATAGTACAAATATTTGCTTATACAAGTCCATTAAGAACATGTAGTAATTAAAATAAATGGATAAGAACGATTTCAGATAAGAACAATTACAAAAAACATGAACACGGATACCTTTAAGAGTAAAATCAAGTACATGGTACAGGACATAGTTCTGATTAAGACCTGTAGTAGAGTACGGCAAGGTATGGAGCAGTTCATTGCAAGTACAAGTTCTGGTACAATTGGGTGCCATATAGTCCAGTATAGTTGAGAGTTGTGAGGTTTTTACAGATGCTGTCTGAACAGGTGTGGTCTTAGTATCATACAGAGCATTAAGTATTCAAATTGTTCTCAGTGTTTATTTTTTATTTTATTATTATTATTTTTGTTTGCATTGTTTTGTTTGCAATTAATTGTGACCTGCTTTTCTGGATAGCTGTATTTTTATATATACCAGTATATATAGGGGTTTTTTTTTTTCTGTATAAGGTAAATCTTATTCAACTTCCCAATTTCACAGTCTGCATGTGGTTAACTGTTTCTTCACCACCTCATTGAGAGGGAGTAAGATTCACAGAGCAATTAGTAAACCAAAAAAAATATAATTCAAGTTTAAAAGAAAAAAAGAAATCAGAAAGTTAGCATGACATAGAGGGATGTAGGTCTCGTGGTTAATTGACTCCTGACGGCTCCTTTACCTCAGGCGAATGAGACTATGAAATGTGTACTGTTTAAACTGCAGCGTTACAGTTAGAAGTTCTCAGCATAAGCCTCAGAACAGCCTTAAAATGTGACTTCCTGCTTCCGATTTCTGGTTTTAACCGATACAAAATGATAAAACACCCAAGATTACAAATATATTATAAATCTGTGTATATCCAGTAAACACAGGAAAAACACTGGAAATGGTTTCTCAATTCACGCTACTGGACCCGGTTCCCTGTGAAAAATATAAATTAAAAAAAAAAACTACAATACAAAAAAAAACTTTCCCAGTGCAGTTGGGCAATGTCCCTCCTTCCTAACTTGTATACTGTTTAGCATTGATTCATTTTGAATACTTAAAATCCACCCAAACTACTGAGTGGCAGCAAATTCCTACATTTCTATTGGAGGATTGTAACATGTTTGTGAGATTTAAAACGAAATTAAAAGCGTTAGATTTAAAGCTATATTACTATATTTACACACTCATGGAATCTAAAACAGAATTGCAAATTGTGGCGAAACGTAAAAAAAAATGCTTAATACGCACAAAAACCCCAGAAGAATATGCCCATGACCATAATGATTTTGTTGTGGAAGACAGCAAAGGAAAGAGTTTACAATTGAAGTGTTCAAGTGTTTCAAGAGTTTTCAATTCAAGTGTTCCAGTTAAATGCACAGTGTGACAGAAAAAAAATGAAAGTAACTGAAAACAATAATTTCATACAGTATATAAAAAGCAAAACCCAGAAAACAAACAAAAAAAACGATTTACATATAACTCAAAAATAGCAAAAAATAAGCGGCAAAAAAAAAAAAAAAATGAAATGAAAAAAGAAGCCGTAATCATAACATTCTGTTCTTAATTCAAACAAAATCACTTAAGTGTCTGGTTGATTTGACATGCATTGACAATGTGCTGTTCTACAAAAGCATTTAGCTTGCAACCAGAAAGTTTGAAATAAGCCAACAACATTGTTCTGGAAAGAATTTTGAGTGTTTACAGTTTAACGATGTGTTGCTGTACTGCATGATTCTGTTTCAATCTGCACTCATTTAGCATGATTTATTTCAGTCTGAATATTATTCATCTAATTACTAAACAAACCCTGTCCACATGTCCCTATTAGTCCCTAATGTAGGCTTACCAGTAACTGCAGAAACAAAAAATACATTAAAACCTTCTGTTGATGTTGAGTAGACCATACAGCCCATAGAGGTTCAAAGCAGAGTGTGCACTTATATCAACATAGACTTCTGCAGTATTTAAAATACGTTTACAGATTAGCCTGTCACATCAACATTTTTGAATGTTTGAGTAGGTTAACCTGATCGTAAACTATAGGCAACTGCATTTACTACTGGAGCTGCATCACAGTGGTACATCCCTTCCTCTTTGACTTATTTTGCTGTGAATTAATTTAAGCAGCCATGGTGTACTTGCATATACTGTGTGTGACAATACATATACTGTAAGTACTGTAAGTCAAACACATACCTTGGTGGACTTGATGTAATGTAAGAAGCCAACTAAATCACTCTGCTGTTGCGGAGGTCTGACATGCCAGACTTCTGGACATGGTGAGGTATAGTGAGATATAAAAGCACAAATAACACTGGGTTTTTAAACCATTCACACAAAGCATATTATAGCAATTTATTTGTTAAATACAGTTTTGGGAATATTTATATTTTGATTCATGTGTCTTGTGTTTTCGGTGGGGAATAGTTACCTGTACCAAATTAATATGCATTTCAACAATATAATTTAAAACCAGTAACAGAAATTAGTTATCCCTAATACAAGTTTACCATGGTTGCATTTCCTTTACCATACCTCAGTGTTTTCCTGTGCTTTACAATATGCCTTACTGCTTGGCTTTTACCAGGGTAAAGTATTAAAATAAGTCAAAACTTTTAAGCAAAGAAAAAGTAAAACTTGCTTCTCAAAGTTTTGAATCCTATTCTTTGAATCATGCACCTAACAGCTGGAGCTGCTGTTATGAATGTGATTCACAGGTTTGAACTATTTTTATTGTGCCTTTGCACAGCATCACAAGAATGCCAGAAGATCTTAGCACCTATTTCCCACACTGAATGACACAGTCTGCGAGTCCTCACACTGCGAAGGGAATTCCATTTTCTGTGCATTCATTAATCTTATGTGATAATTAAAGGAACTTTCCTTTCTAAAGTTCTTTAAACCCTGTGAAATTAATCAAGTCAATTGACAGTTATAAACTAGATTTGCAACTGCTATAGCATCATTGGCAACGTTATCTCTCCACCAGTCAGGGCATAATAGCCTGATTGCAGTTTAGACACAAAGTTGATCCCTGCTGTGCCGATCAGGCTACCAGGTTTCCAAATCTTTAGAAACTGTTAGTTGGAGCTCATGAAGACTTTGACACTTTACAAAACAGCTTTCTGCAGTGGGATTTTCCATGGAGATGCCAAACAGTAACTTGAAGGCTAGACGTTCATATTGTCCACATAACTACTCAGATAGTGCATACTTAACTTAGTGTTTTCCTGATGAAAGTTCAGATGTTCCTTAGTTTGTCTATTGAAAGTGGACTATTCAGCCATCAAGCAGTGTGAATGTATTTCTGAGTGTTATCATCATGACTCCCCTGTTGCACGTACAGCCAAAGTGAATATTTCATTTAAAAATATTGTGATTTACCTGGTTGTGTGAACACATAATTAATAGCTAAAAATAGTCTTTTACATCAAAGCAGGTATTGTGAAATATATTTCCCTTCTATAATTTCACAGGGGTTGTAAAAGCTTGGCAAATTGCAGTGGCATGCAGTGAGCCTGGGGAGCAATATCAGTGTTGTAGTTCAGTGGCCGTATTCACAAAGCTGACTTAAGTCTAAGACCAAAAAAAAAAGGTGCTACGTTATGACCGAGTCCGATTCACAAAGCGTTTTTCTGGGGGTCTTAACGTAGGCCGCGTCCTGAGGGAAAATTGTCAGTTTGGCTCCTTCACTGGGATTAGGTAAGAAATATAATCATATCAGAAAATATACTGTAAATATACTGTAAATATATACAATAGTGTCAAACTAATATATTATAAATAAAGTGAAGCGCATTTATGTGCAGTTTAACTGTGTGTCCTTTCATTTACAGTACTGTTTATTTTTATTGAATACAATGTTTTCGTATGGTGGTAGCTTGCGTGAAATAAAACAATTTGGTAGTCTGTCTTTAATTTGACAGTCTTGTACTGTGAACATTTGTGTATGTTTTTATAGTTAACAATTTGTGCTGTTTTGTTTCAAAGAAACATCTCTAAAATTGACAATTTCATTTATTTAAATAAGTTTGAGTGATTGTAAAGATAGTCTTGTACCATTTTTTTTTACCTGCAACAAAAGTGGAATTGCATTGCTTCTGTTAGTTGAGGGAGAAAGGTCTGTATTTAAAACATCTATTAGCGTTTCAATTCACTGTCTCCCAAAATGGTATCAACTTCTCAGTTCGGTCTCATTGAAAAACTTCCAAACGGTTTTTCCTGTCTACAAAAACACTTGTAGAGCAATTTTCCACATCTGGGTGATCTTCAAACAAATCGTACAATATCATCTGTTGAGCCACGTTAGTTAAAAATAGCCATCGTCAATAAAAACACATTTTAAAAATGGACATTTCAAAATCTAACATGGAATACTGTACTACAATCTACTTATATGCTATATAAGTATATACTAAAATTCTAGGTAATGCAAAATTGGTGTCCACAGTTTAAGGGCAGCTCCCAGGCTTGTTAGCCACAGTGCTGTTCATGTGGTTCAGTAGGGCTTGTCTGTTTACATGCTGAGTGACATCCCTGCTGGTAACTTTATCCAGATTAAACCAGAATCACAGGTAATGATCCACCATCTTAACTCACCTGTGGTATCTGAAATTTCCTTTGCATTCAGGGGACAGCGAAACTATATCTCAGCCGGTGTACTCCATTAAATATTATCTTGACTGTAAAAGAGTTTTGACATTCAAAACAATGTGTTGTCCATAGTGTTACAGTAGTTTTACTGTTGAATAACGTGTTGATTTCCACCACGTGAATTCCCATGTGTTTATTAGTTATGAATACATTATCCCAGAAGTCAGTCACCTTTACAACTTTTTTTTTGTACCACTATGAAGCATATTTACTGTAACTTTCATGACATGAAGTGAATCAGGTGTTATAATATTTCAAGATCTATCCAAGCTCTTGTCAATGTCTAGAAATGTGAACTTTTCTGATTTATATATTGTTGAACGTTTGCATTTAATTTGACCCTTACCAAGACAATCAATTAGTCAAAACCAATTACCTCCCCTAGTTTTTAAACCTCAGGCTACAGGTGTTCAGAATTAAATAAAGCTTCATTCAAACGGACTCGGTCTGGTTCGTTTCGTTTGAAACACTGTATCAATGTGCTTGTTGTTCACACATCTGCAAGCAAGGGACCAAGTTTTTTTTTTTGGGGGGGGGGGGGGGGGTCTTTTTCCATTTTTGTCAGGACTGAGTTTGTTTGTGTTCACAGTGCAGAGTTTTCAAGTGGTTCATTTATATTGTGTGTGAACTGGATGTTTACAATACCCTGCAAGGTACGTTGAAAGATGGCAGCTATTGATGTGTTGCTCCGGTTTTTAATATAGCATGTTTTAGATTCTTACATATTCCTGTGGAAGAAAGCACTGGGGGAGCTAATTTAATGAATACATTTTTTGAATGCCTACAGTAGGAGAATGCAGTTTACGCAACTCTTGCACGGTTCTCCTAATGTCGCCATTAAACAAAGACTGAATATATTTTACTAGTTTTGTCCAGTTCGACTTTAATTTTGGTGTCAGATCAAATTTTCTATCAGAGCTTCAGTTTCTCGCAATGTCCATGTAGTTTAGGATTACCAGATTTCCACAGTGAAAAACTGAAACTTTTTTTTTCTTCATTTCATTGACGCCGTAGCAACTCTGAAGCCGTTAACACAAATAACAGTATTAAATAACACAATAATAGATTAAAAATTAAACATTGGGTGAATTTATTGCATATCATAACAACTCATTATTTTCTTTATATTGTCATCTAGTCAAAACATCTTAAATGTATAAAATGCCAGATTTAAAAAATAGATCAGCGATTAACATTGAAACATATGGTGTACACATAATCAGAGTGATTAAACAAATAATCCATAAAATTGTTTACTTTATTTTTGAATGGGGCGAACATACAACCTAATACATTACTCTGCTATTAACTTGCTGAGCATATTGATAGAGTTTTTTACCGAAAAAATAAAAATTCAATAACAAAACCAGGACAATTACCAGTTTTACTGTTTCCGACCGGGACAAAAAATGAAATCTGAAAACTGTGACAATCCCAGTTTTCCTGGGATGTCTGATAACCCTAATATAGTTCCTGAGGCATTTTTTGTTTTTTGCTCTGCTTGTTTCCTCAGAATATGAACTAAACCGCGAAATGTTTACTAGTCAGGTTACCCTGTATAGTTTGTTTTCTATGTGCAAAAGGACCGAGTCCAGCAGTTGTTCACATTGACGTTTAACAAGTGAACCAGACTCGGTGTGTTTACCAAACTCTCTTTAGGTAGATTTGGTACGGTTCGTTTCCCAAGTGGACTTTGTTGTTCACACTTCACACCTAATTTACCAAACCATAATGCGGACCAAACCCTGTAAACGGGCACAGTGTGAACACAGCCTACGCATAATACAGCTTAAGCAAATTAATGTTAAAAATACAATGAAACTAATTCAGTTATAACAAGTTAAGGGGCTGAACATTTGTGCAATAAATGCTGTTCTGGGGTATTTGGGAGCATGCCACTGTAGGTCATTGAAAACTAAAATTGGAGATTATCCCTGTTTCTCTCTGCATTAGGAAGAGAACCCAGTGCCAGCATCTTCCACTAAATGACTAGAGGGAAACCGTACATAAGATAGTTTATTGCCTGATTGATCCACAGATCATCAAGACAGCATTTACAGGGCATATCTTTCACCCCCTATCCCATCAATGACACATGCTCTGCTTCAAGTTGTACATTTCACTCCATTTGAGTTCCTCCCATCCCTGCTGTGCGACAGATCCTGTCATCGACAGAGCCTTCTCCATCTTGGGAAACTGAGATTGTTTAAATAAGGTAATGTCTGTAGAGAGAAGTCAAGAATGACAAACAAAGGATCAGCAACAATTTGAAGTCATAATAAATATACATTGGAGTTGCTTTAATGGCTTTTATGGAAAAGTAACTTTACAGACATATTGGGTAGCTCACCTTTCCTGATAATATGTAATTCTAAGTTGGGAGCATCTATACAGGAGCTGTAACTTTACCTTTGCCTCACATTATTGCAAACAGAAAGCAATTACCCTGCTTGTGTTTTCCCAGTTTTTAATGTCCCATTTACCCTGACTGCACCAATTATTGAGATTTCTATGCTAAACTCTAGGCTAAATACTCAATATTGACAGTGAGGTGTTCAGAATTTGTTTCCCATGGGCCTCAACAAGGTTTATTTGTGTGTGTGTGTGTGTATTTATATATATATATATATATATATATATATTGTGAATGAAACGCTGCCACACAGGTTCGTGCCCCTTTAAAAATTACGACCCAATACACCAAAATGGATTTTTCTGCGCTGACGCGCTATATTTTTAATAAACAAAATAAACAAAACACAAAATAAACAAAACACAAAATAAACACCTAACTCCGTTTGGAGCGCTAACTAAACAGGTTATTCCCTGACTAACTCACAGGACTGCTAAGCCGTTTACCTGTCAACACACACACAAAAACTACGCGGGCTCAACACAGCACTTACTACTTTTCAGACTGCTCGGAAGCAGAGCACCTCATCTGCCTCCTTCTACTCAGCAGCCCCGAATAATCTGAATGCCTGTCCTTTATACCCTGCACCCGGTTCTAATTTAATAATAATCTCCAGGTGCAGGGGACCATTAAGCAATAAACAATTAACAAAATAAATTAAACAATAAAGCAAAACAAACAAACTGAAACAAATGTGCATTTGCACATGTTTTCCATGCAGGGAGGCTTTAACCCCCTCCCTGCTGTGTTACTATATATATATATATATATATATAATTTAAGAGAAGCAGCCATGGCGCCGTTACATGTCTCTCAGCTGTGGAAAATAAAAAGCAGGTTTTGACACCTGTTTATGCAGTTTTATAACCTGATACCCGAGGAATTCTGATCTGTGGTCCCCTTCTCCTTCAAGACAAAACATTTAAAATGTCTGACATTCCTACTGCCACAATAAAAAGGTAGAATCCCTTGTGGTCTCACAAACCTGAAGGATAATTGAGCTTCGCTTTTACAAAAGGCTACTTGATGGAAAATAATCTTTTCTCCTTATGGCATACATGAAATGCAAAAAGAGAATATTGTGTATGAGCTGAATAGTTAGACCATTAGAACCGTAATGCTCCAAATATTTACATATTTTGGTATTCCATATGTGTTCCTCTCCTGATAATCTGCTATAAAATATTTATAATATACGCATCAGCCGACATTAACCTTACTCTAAAGATAAGAACAAAGCAGTCCAGGGACATCAGTTTACAGTATATGTAAAGATGTAGTATTTTGTCTTTGAACCTTTTTGAAGTTGGACAAAGTAAGACAGAGCATGCTTCTTTGAGTCAGCTCTATGGTAACTGTAGAGCAGAGGGATTCTGTTCAGTTTGCTGTGCTACTGTCCTGCAGGTAAATCATACTACAAACTATTCAAGTTGCAAAGGGATGATGTGTTTTTCAGGTGTCGATCTTAAATGCAAAAAGAAACCTTAAGGCCACTTTGATTCCAATTTCAAAGCACACAGTTTTGTTGCCGTAGAGTAGAAGGTGAGGCCCTCTAGAAGTTTAGCCTTGAACCTCAAAATCAATATTTCCCAGCCATGCATCACTAATTAAGTCTGTTTACCGAGACTTAATGAGGTGCTGTAGCAACATTTTTTATTTGCACACTACCAGCCACACTTCACAAGGGGATAGACTGTTGGGAAAAGGGACTAGGAGTAGATGTGGCTGCAACAACTGCCCCGAGTGAGGATTGCTTTCTTCCCCCTCCTATAAACTATCCTGTGGAGTTTGGAAGTGTGGCCCTTACTGCTTTAATTAGCTTTCCCTGCACTCATAAACTTAGTGACTGATATCTTGATAAAGTGTGCTTTAATCTCTTAATTTGTCCAAACCAACCCTCTTTGATCTGCACTGGGAGCACATTCCTTGTCAGGATGCTAAATTCTTGGCTTAGGCGACCATAGACCATAGATGGCCTTCTGATGGGACCAACACTCCCAGATAAGGTATCAGTATGTTTTCTAAACAGTTTTGTTTGTTTATACAGAGACCCCCCACTTACTCCATTAGTGCTTAGGAATGAGAGTGCAGTAATGTACTCAGCAGAGTAATAGTCATATTCTGCAAACACAAAATCTCTGTTTGTAAATGGAGCTACTACATCTGCAGTACTGTATATGTTTATTTAATCAGACTGCAGTCTTTATAATAATCTATGTAATGCTTTTTTTGTATTATTTGTAATTGCAATGATGATTTTTGCAAGGGTATGTTACTAGCCTCATTTTCATTGCTTCTCTTTTCATAGCTTTGATAGCTGTATCACATGGTACTTGTTATGGGGTTTAGTTATAGGGTGTCAGGGTGCAGAGGGAGGCAACAGCAAGCTGTGAGACAGTTAGGTCTACATCACTCCGTAAACAGATGCCAGGGGAACACAGGGAGACAGTAGCTTTGAAGAACCAGACTTGTCAATCTTCACAGCAAGAGCTTCCAGTGGAATGAGCCTCTTCGGCAGACACAACAAACAACTTAGAAGGCTTGCGCTGCGCATCTATTCTCTCCTCCATTTTTTGGCATTTAGTCTGACACAAGGATAATTCATAAAGGCGTGTGTGTGACGGGACTCAGTATTACCTGCTCCATGCAGCCCTCAGGGAAAGTATTTAAGGAAATAGGCCACTAGCTCTGGTTGTTGCCTTGTTGCTTGCTAATAAGGTGAGATGCTGTGGGCGGGATTACAAATTCTGCTTACGGGCTCCTTTATTTTTCATCCTGGCATATCGTTAGCCACTGCTTGGTACCAACCAACACAACAAACCGAAGCTAGTAAAAAAAAAAAAAAAAACGCAGCAATAAAACCCACTTGAAAAGTACAATGCTAACACACACACAATAAATAGCTAATTTGTGTAATTAGCAACTTGATCAAACAAAATATTGTGAATTCAATCAAACCTAGCAGACCGCAGGGAATCACACGGAACATATATGTCACATAGCATTTGAAATCAATGTGTGTGAACCCTATCTAAACTGGTTCTGAAGATAAGAATATCATACATAAACCAACACACTTGCTGCTTGGTATCACAAGGCTCCAGTCAAATAGGTTTCAGATAATATAAATGAACTTGGGACCTGTTATAGTTTTCTGCATGGTAATTAGAGAGAAATGATTTGACACAGAATGAGCAAGCTTCTTGTTGTGTCCCTTTAACAGTGTTAAGTGAGAATTTCACACCAATGCAGAAAGGGGTGTCACAGAGACCTGTGGCAGCAGTGCTCTAGATACTTTATATATGAATGTGTGAACTGCTACAGCAAATGAGTCATTGGATAGGATTCTTACATTCTGCAAAATTAGATTCCTTTGAACAGTAGCACTGCACTGATTAGGTTTAGCCCCAGACTGCAGTGAATGGATTGTTTTCCACCTGGCTGCTTTTCTTTCCTAATCGTCTGTCCTAGGGGAAGGACTGCAATGTTGGCTAGCATGTTTCCTTCTTTAATTGCTGGAAGTACATTTTTAACTTCATTTTGACTGCTGGATATATTCCACTAAGGGCTGTGTTTGTTGCATTTCCTTTGTAGTTCAATTAGTATGTGCACAGGTGATACCACACAGAGATATAAATATGACTCAGTGATTGGAAATCCTGGCCTGTGATGTGGTTAAAACCTCATCATAGAAGGAAAAATAGATTGAACTATCGCCTTAACTTCCTTGCACCACTGGTCAATAGTCTCGGTCTGTCATGTGATTGGTTCACATCACAGTCAGTCCCATCCCTTTTCAAAGGAACGCCTTTCTCCCCTGCACTCTTCACAACAGCCATAGTGGAAAATTAAATGCCCCTCGGGAAGACTATTGTTACCTCCAGGGTGCGGCTTCGGGCATTATAGCCCCCTGTCAGTAACAATAGTTTTTCCTTGGGTCAGTAACTTTCTACTATAGCGCAAGTGTAAATATGTGTCTTTTGTAGCAGGGAATATCTGTATACTATATATTGTAACACAACTGCACTCCACTCGTTCGTTCACTCCTTTTAAAACTTAGACCCAACACAGGAACTGAAGGTTTAGCGCTGGCGCACACTTTTAATGATACAAAAATAAACACCTAGCTCCTTCGAAGCACAAACGAAACACTTTTTTGCCCTAAACTGACACACTGGACGGCTAAACCGTTCACCAGTCAGAAAACACTTTCACACACAGTTTTAACCAAAACACTATGGTTCGCACAATCCCCTTTACTTTCTTACCAGCTCCCTGGTGATCTCTCAATGGAGCTTCAAGCTCTCTTTTTGTATGATGTGGTTGTTCCCAATTGACACCAATTATCTCATTTGGGAACAACCACATTCTCACATGTTTATGGCAGGGAGGATTTTTAACCCCTGCCCTGCCTTGCTACTATATATATAGAACATCTATACTTTGCACAGTTTTTAAACTAGTTGCCTGGATTTCAATCTTCCTTTAGGGGGACAAATAGAACAGAGAGGGAAAAGTTCCTGCTGGGATGATTGCAGATTGAATGGACTTTGTGGCCAGTTCACTTACAAATGCCTCTCATGCTCTTTGCACCCTTGCATCCTTTAAGAGATCTAACATGCTTTCTCAGCATTACTGTCAGCCCCTATTGGAGCCCATAACATCTGACACTAATGTGTGCTAGATCAGACCACAGCAGAAATGTACCAGGCTCCAAAGGTCATGATAACATTCAGCCATGCATGCAAAACAGTTTCTTAGTTGCATAATATTATTTATGGTTCACAAATGTAAGTTTCTTCTTACAAAAAAAAGTATTGTCCTTTATTTTTATTTATAATGCATTTACTGTAAAAACACACGAGGCAGTATTCATTTACATTTTTTTTTTTTTGCAGCACCAGGCTGTGTCAAAGAGAGAATCCCAAACCAGCAACTGATAGCAACACCTGAAATAACAGTAGCAGTAGCTTACCCACACCTTGCATTGATTCTGGTATCTGGTATACACTGTGTATAAATGATATGAGACTGATGGTATGTGGCACCTTTATTTTACAAGGTAGCATTGATTGTGGTATAGAAACCTAATACATAATCATGATGACTTGTAAAATGTACTATAACAGTGAGCTACACTATAAACATAAAGGCAGCAACATCATTTTCAACAGAAAAAAGGCAAAGAAACAAAATATCTACACTATATGGAACTTTTGCCTCGCCCATAAATTATACTGTAAAAAATGTGTATTATTATAATTGTATTTATTATAATTTTTACCAGTAATAATTAAATAAAGTAACTGGAAATGTATTAACTAAACACCAGGGTGTGTGTTTTTGAGGAATATTTTTATGAATTGTGTTTGGATCAAGGGAGCAGGCTAACAATATGTGATTAGAATCACGTCTGAAATGTGGGGCTTGTAATTTTAGGCGTTGCTAGGAAAAATGTCTTATAGGCAGATGAGTGAAAGGATCAGAGAAAAAAATTCCTCCTACTTCCCTGAATGCTGTGCACAGCTAGAAATGCTGCTGACTAATTCTTTCCTCCTACTGCAAACTTTTACATGTTAATGAAGCCGAATCAGATAAAGCCAGATAGAAAGACCAATATGATGAATTGATGTGTCTTTAAAACGTAACAAATAATTTGCCTGCGTTTATATTGTCATTATTCAGAGCTGTCAGACTTGGAAAATCCCAGGTAGGGGACTATGGCCTCTATTGCTATTTATAACACAATCTTGTAAAACAGACACAGCCGTTTAACCTTGCCAGCTGCAGAAAATTTTTAAGTGAATAAGTTTCTTAAAAGGTTTGCCACTTTTAGCATCTTTGTAGAATGCAATTTTCTGGCACCATTAAAAATGTATTATGCAGCTGAAATGAATGCTAACAAGCCATTGTCTACTTTAAAGTGCTTAACAGATTAGGGACTTTATTACCATTAGGGAAACTTCATTGCCTATACAAAAAAAAAAATACACAACAGTATACAAAAAAAAAAACATGGCCTAGCTTGTTCAAGCACAAGGTGGTCAATACCGATCTATGCATTAGTCATGAGGTGTTTTGACTCCAATAAACACTTGTTCGTTTGATGAATTTTTCACAGATGTTGTCTATATAGCAGTTTAATTAGAGCATGCTGGAGAAGGTTGTGAACAACGCGTCACAGAAACCAGCACAAAGCTGCTGCCCGCGAGTGGGGTGACAGTTGGTGGAGTGACTCAGGCTGTCATTCGGGGGACATGACACTTGGCGTAAAGTCAGCACATTATGTGACAGGCTGAATTCCACTGGCTTCCTAAAATACCAACAGGCTGACAAACAGAAAGGAGTCTGCTTGCTGATGCTAGTGTCTTTTTTTCCCCTTGCTATTGACAAGAGCTGTGACTGCCTTAATGGATGGGCTCTTCTAGCTCCAATATTGTTGTTTGATTGGCTTAACCATTCATGACTTGGAAATGAAACAATTAACACTTCTTCAAGCACCATTTTATTTTGATGGTTTTGTACTTATTGAAAATGAATTTCAGGTCAAATGTGTTTGTGCTCTCTGGTTATGTGCAATGCCTTCAACAAAACCTGGATTGTATAGATTAATCCTAATTAAGACATTCATCAACAGGTTTCTCATTGCTGATTAGGATAAACAAGTTAAAAAATTAATTAAAATAATCTGTTTTGTGATCGCTATATGTCATAAAAAGAATTAAGCCCAGTTTTAGATTACAGACATTATATATGGCAGCAGTGTGAAGAGAATGTTAGGGCTTTGGACTCTTGACCGGAGGGTCGTGGGTTCAATCCCAGGTGGGGGACATTGCTGCTGTACCCTTGAGCAAGGTACTTTACCTAGATTGCTTCAGTAAAAACCCAACTGTATAAATGGGTAATTGTATGTAAAAATAATGTGATATCTTGTAACAATTGTAAGTCGCCCTGGATAAGGGTGTCTGCTAAGAAATAAATTATATATATATATATATATATATATATATATATATATATATATATATATATATATATATAAATCATATAGATATGAAAATCATTATGAAGATATATTACAGGATGGATTAATGGACACAATCATGAGGATAAAGTTGCAAAAAATAATAATTATTTGTTATTCTTTTTAAGAATGTAATTTTAGACCAAACAAAACTATTACTGTGTGTACTGTACGCTGGAATGGATTTTTTTCTTTTTTTTACTTCTATACTTGCATCACCCTATATAATTATCTAATTTTGCTTCATAAAGTTGAATGAAGCCTGCTGAATAATGTTACGTTAACACATTGAATTACATACCGCTATGTAGTTTTCCATATACTGAACAAAAAACTGACACAAATTATAAAATATGACATTTCGAAATATATGAAATGCTTTACTACCATTATGGCTTCTGATAGAGTTTTGCGATATCATTTTGTAGTTTCTTTTAATTACATGATGTTAAATAAAATATATATATATTATATTTAAATTATGTCTCAATCCTAAATTTCGAAAGTTTTGGCCACAGCTGTAGATATCTACTCTTAGTTAACTCAGTAATCCAATCCTGCATGAGTAAGCACTTTCCTAATTCATTCATATGGAATGCAAAGTAATTGAAGTATATTCATGGAACATTTTGCACTTAACCCATATTAAACCCTTACATATTAATTATCATGAACAAGTGTGTATTTTAAGTGCAACAAATGCTTATATTTTACAAGCCCCTTGAATAGTGCTTACTGTACAGTCTTCAGTCATTAACATCAAACTATTCATTAATATTCTGCTTTTGATGATGGTTTGAATATATAGTAATAAATTCAACCAAGATCAAAGCAGAATATAAATTAATAAGTTGTTGTTCGTGATTATTACTGAAGCTATATAAATATACACTTTTAAGAGCAATGGCAAAGCAGCTGTAACTCTTGCAAACTAACATCAAGGTCTTTACTTTTAATTTGCACATTGAAATTTTTATATGCAGTGCAAATCTGATTTGCATGCACAGGTCAATTTACACCCAGTTTCTCAGCATGAGCACTTGCTAATGTTACATTACAGCTGCCTGCACACTTTGATTTATACTTTGGAAGTGGGGCAGAGCTTTGCAGAGGATTGTTATGGGGAAGCATGTGAAATATTAGAACTTTGTTAAAGAAAAAAAGTAAAAGGATTCTTACTTTTAAGAATCAATGGTCTAGCTTACTATACATCTGCTGAGGTTACAGAAGCAACAGTAATACTGACACATAATCAAGATTCAGGTTCTGCATTAGGGTTGGTCTTGACTGCATACTGTCAGGATATGGTGTATTATTTAAAATCCTCTTTTCTGAGTAACCAATCTAATCCTACAGTTTGAAGAGCAGAGGTGCTGCCAGCAGGATGGAACAGGAAACATGCATATCTATTTTAATCTGTGAGAAGCTTCTGCATATTAGTTAAAAACCTGATCTTGAAACAGCCATACTGGTACAATAGCACTTTGATGTATAGAGGCTAGTTGAAACATTGGAGCTCTCCAGGGTATTTCCATTGAGATGTGAGCCATACATCAGATAAAACACTGTAAATATACAGAACCCCACTGTAAGCTTCTCCTTATTTGAGTTTGTTATATTATTTGATGTACTGTAGTAATGATTTCGATTTGGTGCACCTTCACCCAAGAAATTACCTTACATCGGATGGTTGTAAAATGGTGCTTCTCTTCTTGATGCACAGTTCCTAGTTTGTACTGTTAAAAGTTAGAATTACTTTCATATTTTTTCATATACTGTACTTTGAAAACAATTGTTATCCTATGGGACAAGGCTTGATTAACCATGCTTGCATGCTTTCCTATGTGTTTATCACAGTACATTTTTTATAAGGCTGTCTATGGAAACACCACACAGTTGGGTCTTACCTCAGTAGGCATTCTGAGTCAGACCCTTTCGGTCACAGTGCTTTGGTAATGTTTGCATACCAATGCAGCCAAATAACTAAGCTCACCATGTACAGCTGTAGCCAAAAGTTTTACATCACCTAGAATTTGTTTCTTCAGAAGGTGGAGTGATAATTATGGCAGCATTTTATTCCATATGTGATCAATTCTGTTATGGATCACTGACGGGAAGGTGAAATGACACTTAAACAAAGGTACAACAATTGCTTGCATGCTGTGACTGTAATCTGATCTGATAGCTATTAGTCTACATTTTTGATAAATAACTTTCATGAACTGCCAAGATAAGTAAGTATAATCCTGTGGCAAAGTGGTTTGCAGTGAGCAGGTGTAGAGGTGATGCAATGCGTAAACAGATGACAGACAACAAAGTTCATGGTCCAAACAATCCTTTATTTGTTTTATTTGTAATCCAGGTCATGTTCGCGACCGCAAATAATAATCCCAGGCAATACACAGCAATGTGTACTGCACAGTTTAAACCTCAGGTTAACAGTCCTGAAATAATAAATTCAGTATAAACACACACACAACAAAAACATGATCACAAATCCAGAGTGAGTGCCAACATGCAAGTGGTGAAATACAATTTATTAGTACTGCAGTGCTGTCCAGGTTGGTGCTGGCCTTTAGCGACAGCTCTCGGTACGTGTTAGCCGTCTAACAAGAACAAACAAGTACAATTAGAAATGACAAAACAAACAAACACTAAACACTCACGGTTCTTTTTTACTCTCCTTCAGTGGTTCTCTCGCAACCATAACAAAGGAGCAGTTCACTCGGCCTCATCCCCTTTTGTACCTTCAGCCACACCCCCTTGGTTAGCAAGTGCAATTGCTTTTCCTCCAATCCACGATTGCAACATCGCTTCCCGTCTGGGGCGATGACTTGGTGTACTGTGGCTCCGGACCTTTCTAGATGGCCGACTTCCACCTTTCCCTGGAATGAATTGTCAGACCATCCAGTCCGGGGCACACCGTTCCCTTTACACAGCGCCCTCACAGGTCGGGAGGGAGATTTATAATCAAGATTCATTCTTTCTCTGTCACAAATCCTCATTGTAGTATTCCATTCTTATGGTTCAGATGAAGAAGGTCACCTTTTGAAGCCGCAGCAAATGTAACTTAAGACCGCACAGTACTAATGCCAGTCATGTGCTGCTCACAGAGTTAAAAAAGTAATAGATTTTATAGTGTAACTTCTTGTCCAAAGGCACGTGGAACAACAGCAATACAGTGACTTATTAGACCGCTCTGTCTTTAATCTGAAGAATTATACAATCCATATCTAATCAAGAACTGATGCTCATAAGAAATAAGTATTTCACATTTCGCAGCTAATGAAGTCAAGTTTGATCGCCAGTACATGAGATCTGCTTTAAAAAGGAACTTGCAGTGTGAAACTCACTGCATATGAGCAACATGATTTGAAGTGCAAACAATTTCTTCAGTGCTCTGATCCCTGGGGCCATATAGAGAGCTGTTTCCTGTTGGTTCTGCAGGTCAATTTTCATAGTAATCCATAAAATGCATGAAAACAACTGAAAAAATAGAATAAAGTGAAGATTAGATATGGGTGAGTTGCTTGGTACCAAAACATTACAGCAAATTAAAATATGCCTATGAAAAGATTAAAGGAAAGCAACACTGCAGTGCACATACTGACACAGCCATATACAATTACCTTTCTGCAATACAATATGTCTTTAGTGGGTGCCATTTCATATCTGGAGAACATTCAATGAGCATTTCAGAATGGTATAAGGATACGTTTTCCTGATGAGATCACTTGATGCATAAAACATTTTTAAAAGTTCACTTAAACTGCAGAAACCTAGCACTGTAGTTAAACTGTAATCTGTACACTGATCACATTGCACCATTTACTGCACTTCTATTGCTGTTTAATTGTTTTTGAAGTGTTCATTTTAGACTTAACCAGGGGTGCTAAAGGGATCTAACACTTAACAGTGTGAAAGTTTTTAAGTGCAAATGAATTATGATACATGATGCTGTGCAGCAAATTTGCACATATGTTGCCAACAAAGTTCTGAATCTGAACCATTTCCAATAACTTTGACATTCCTTTGAATAGATAACAAATGAAAGTTCAACCTTCAAAATGAACATAGTTTTAGCAAGTATGTATGCTTGCTAAATTACCCCTACAAACAGTAGACCATATGTGCCATATGAAAGGAAATGTAGGCATGTAATATGATAACCACTTGCTAATATTTAGTATATAGAACACTAAAGGCTACTGTTGGTGCATGCTATGGGTCTAGTATTTATGGAGTATTTCAATATTCTATACTAGGCCAGCATCTTTTTGAATGTATTAGTGTCTACATTTTTTATGGCGTTGGGATTGAGATTCGCCATGTGTCCCCCTTTCTGATGACAGAGACTATTAATCACTACCCCTAGTTTACCGTCTATGAGATGAGGACGAATCTTCAGTCTAGTATTGAAACAGCAGGACAAACTACAAACACTCATAATCGTGCAGGATGAATAAAGTGCCTGACTTCTCCATAATCTTAAAGCATAGTACAATAACACAAGCCAGCTAAGAGCCACTGTATACTTGTGATTATCTATTTCTTATCTATATCTGTTTGGACTGTAGAAGCACATGCAAGATGCTGGATTCATTTAGAAATCATGTCTATGACAAGTTTAATTACCTGCAGAAAACATTCATTAGTGGGCTTTGAAATGAGATATGTTGTAGCTTAGGGCTTTGGTGCAGGTGCTCAGTTTGTACTGTGAAAGCTGCTAAAATTTCTCAGGCAAAAAAAAGGCTTTTCTATTATTACAGTGGTAATGAATATGCTTATACAATAAAAACATGGCTTTGGTAGATGTTAGAGTTCAGAAGCAGCCTTTATAGATGTTTGAGCTTGTTATGTTCCCAGTTTTGAAATGCGTCAATCTATGCAAGGTATCCTGGTTATTTCAAAACCCCAGGTTTGTGTAGATTAAGGCTGGCATTTCGGAATTTCCTCTCTGCCTTTTCTAAATCTGCTTCCTTGAAAAGACTAAACTCTGATGTTGCCGTAAGTTATTAGTGATTGTATCATACATGTTGGCAAGCGGTTTTGTCTTATGTTGATTTTTAACTTTAGAATTGTACACACAATGTACACAGGATAAGATGTATTGGACTTTTGACATATTCCTAACAGTAAATTGTTGATTTACATTATTTAAAATGTTTCAAATTAGAATTTTAACGAAACATGGGTGTTTTTTCTAACCAGGACTGTTTCAACATAGTTAATAAACAGAAGAACAAAGGACAGAGGCCTTTTTGGTAAAAACAATGTTTTAGTATATTTTAAGACTTTTAAGGTACATGTGGATTATTGACAAGTGCTCTTTTTGACCTGCTTCTTATCTCTTACCTTATATCCAATTCCTTACATGCCCTTATCGTTAAATTTATTATTTACGTAACAGTAGAAGTTAAACAACTAGGTCTTGTTCTTTCTCCCTTTGAGCTCATGTAGATTTTGTTTGTTGTTTAATGCTGATTCAGCATAACTAATCAATGAACATTGGTATTTCATAATATAACATAATTTAAATACAAAGGATGCTGTCATGGGTTTTGGGCCTAACATGACTATTAACCCAAGCTGCTGATTTGAATCAGCACTGAGCAAAGAATATATTTCTTTCGTTATATTTTTGTAGAAGCGCTGATGCACCATTTTAAGGCAATAAAATGACCTGGTTAAAAATGATTCCAACTCATGCTATTGTCAACAGCCGCACAGATCCATATCTCATTAATACACTTATATATTATTTTATTGGATCTCTTTATTTTCCAGTTAATAAGCACAATAACACACAGTGTGCAGTTTTACTGAGACAACCCACATAAAGGCTGCCCCAACTTCTTGGCATAATTTCTTACTGTATGTGTTACTGCATACTGAACCAAGCAGTAGTCCATGATCCGCTAAAACAAACGTGTGTTTCAGTTACATGATAGATGGCATAAAACAGATGGAAAGGAAATATAGGAAGTTGGATTTTCTATTTAAGAAAAAAATATTAAAAACACTAAAGCACTATCACAGTAAAAACATATACACACACATCTAAATAAAAAGGATCATATCATATAATGATCAAATCATATAAATAGTATAGCCTATATATTATTATTGGTTTTTTTTGGTTTGATTGAATAGGAAAGTGAGGACAGGCAATTTGTTGCAATGGTTGGATAGCCAATGTATGCCAAAGAAAGAAACAACAAGCTGCAATAGGAAGAAGCATTCAATGCCGCAGATGAATTAAAACACAATTATATCATGAGTAGTTGTATCCCTTTGTTATGTTGACACATCTATTCCTATTATAAAGTCACATTAGTAAAATACAAACAGCATACAAAAAGTGCAACCCTACCCAATCCATAACAATTCAGTCCCATGTTTTCTGAGCACTAAGTGCATACACAAACCCAAGCTGTTATTAGATGAAAGGGTGTCAATATAAAGAACATCCCTATACAGCAGCCATGCTAACAGCTGTCCTGTCCCCCATTGTAAATCCAGCTGTTTTCAGACCTTTCAGTTTCAAGCACTAACAAGTACAGTCCTGACAATCATAACAATGTCCTCCCTTTCTGTCTGTGCAGAAGTAGACACAGCACGCTGCAGTGGCATGCTACAGAGACATGCAAAAATGAGCACATCTGTTTAATTTAAATCATGAATAAAGCAACATTTGCATGACCTAGGTAAGCTTGACAAACTAAGGCTCATATATATATACACAACATCTAATAGGAAATGCATGGATGAACAGTCCATATTTCAGGTTCCAAAAAGGTTCCTAGTTTGCTTTCTTTTAGGAAGCCTGTTGTGGCTGCAATGCATGTTAGGGTAAGCAGCTTTATGACAATAAAGTGTTGAAGGGGTGGAGATCATTTTGCTCTCAGAGGGAAATTACCAAGAAAGTCTACTTGAAAGTAAGGCTTTCACATAGAGGAAATACCTGTTTGATATAACATGTGCTTTTTTCAGAACGGTACATTTGGAATGCCAGCATGACAGGTAAGATTTATGGAATTAGTGTGTTAGCTACCACCTCTTTAAAGGTATTCAATATCATGAAAACGCCACATTTGGCAGTCTTTGCTGAAAAGACTTCCAGGATTAAGGAGGCATGGATAATGAATTGCCTTCCCACTCCCAGACCAAGTGGTCCCACCAGGTAAGAGTTAAGGTTCATTAGTGGGGCAGTGGGAAGAATCTGTGCTGTTAATCCATCACTTTCCTGAAGCACAAAATAAACCGCATTGCATTGTGCCTTGTTTGATACTGCAGGTCAGTTTTGTCAGAAAACGAGACATTGGAATCGAAGGGAAAGTACAGGCAATCTCTAAAGTCTGAACAACTCTTATTTTTATTGAAGCTTGCTTGTCTGAAAAAAGAAAAACTCCTGAATTGATTTCCAGCAGTTCAAATGAGTCCACCCTAACCATTTACAAAATATAAATATGCAGTCTCTTGTTATTGAATTTGGGAGTGGTTTTATCTGAAAAGCATATTGTGCTCACTGTGGGGTGAAATAAATATGTATGCAAATTCATTCAATAGCAATTGTTTTATTACCTGGCACGATGTACTGTTGTTGTTGTCTAATGTTATTACTTGAGATATTCTATTAGTTCTTTTTGTTTGTCTTCAATGTAGCGCATGTAGAAAATCCATCAGGGTTATGCCTAATCATTACATTCATTGCTTAAAACTTTGATAAGCCAACCCATTAAAGCAATGCTCACATTATACAGCCATTTGCATCCTGATTTCCTTGTCTTAGGAAGGTTTGCCCTTCGTATAGGACAAAAGCCATAAAGGGCCCTGAAAGTACTAAGATGTCCCAGAAAAGCGATTGCTTCCACTCCAGCAAATCCCATCTGAAGGAATAATGCATTAGGAAACTTACAGTAGATAACTGTCAAACTCCATAAATCGAGAACATTTGAGTTAAAAAAAAAAAAAAGAAAACCCCCTATGGACATGGGTTTGATCTAATACCATGTCATTTAGAAATGATTCCATAGACCTTACTTAACCTTGCAATGTTATGAAGGTTCATACAGTATGTGCACATTTTTGGAACTGCATAGCTCAACTATTTTTAGACATCACAGTTCTACGCACTTGCCAAGAAACCATGCTGTGTGCTAAAATGCATTAGGCAATAAAATACACAAAGAACACAGAAGAAAGAGAATTAAAAAAATTAATTGCCATGGCAATGCACACAGTTGAG